>NC_079908.1:15253007-15330507 GCF_024868665.1 Triplophysa rosa
ACTGTCCCGCTGCCCTCATCGTCTGAGGTGCCCCTCTCAACCCCACCCCCGGGCAGGCATCCATTCAAAATCCCTGCTAAAAGACTTTAACACTCTGCTAAAGAGCCACTAATTCCGCCAGAGCGGACTGGCCATCTGGCGTACCGGGCGTTTTCCCGGTGGGCTGCTAACGTATGGGGCCAGACGGAGGCGGTGGCCGCTAACGTATGGGGCCGTAACGGACGTGTTTGCCGCTAACGTATGGGGCAGTAACGGAGGCGTTGGCCGCTTACACGGACGTATTATAAATGCGAATGCACGCAACGCGAATGCAAAAGACACGTATGCATGCACACACGTATGCAAATTTTGTATTTTTTTGTTGGTAATGTTTTGCTCCTGGTCTTTTATTGGTGACAGCTAACAACGTGTACAAAATATCCACGTTCTCAAAGAGAATTAGAATTCTTGTCGAATCAAAATGGTTGAACCCGATTTGATAAAACACCAAATTTGCGGTTATTGGCAAATTTTGTAGTAAATGCCTACACAAAGCTGAAATTTTTTCACACTGTAACTCCTGTACAGTACATTTCCCACTACTATCATCTATTTTCTTAGTTAAAACCAATAATCTATAACATATAATATTATACTGTATAATATACAATATTTAGACCATATTAACAGTAGCCCAGATAGCAAGGGAGTACCTTAAACCTATTGAATCAATGTTAAAACTGTTGATTTGTCAATGTTAATGCATCAATATCACTTTTGGCCTGCAAATAATATTGAAAAAATGTTGAAATTTCAACAAATCACCATTATTGTGAAAATGCAATAATGGCTTTGGCTACTATAAATGTTTTCAAAGAGTTGTACTCAAGCATAGTACAACGCAAAATATAGTGGAGTATTTAAGTCATCAAATAAATGTAAAGATGATCACACTGTGTTAACACCAAAAATTTAATGCAAACATTACAGTGTAAGAAAAAGTGCTGAGTCAAAAAGGAACGAACACAACCCATTGTTGGGTCAAAAATAAACATTTTCTGGGGTCATTTAAACCCCTGCTGAAATAAAACAATAGAGTCCTGCCCAAAACAATATATGTAATGGTTATAATGGGAATTGTATTGGTATTAATGAAAACTATAATGGCGTCTACTAATAT
Source organism: Triplophysa rosa (assembly GCF_024868665.1). Lineage (NCBI taxonomy): Eukaryota > Metazoa > Chordata > Actinopteri > Cypriniformes > Nemacheilidae > Triplophysa > Triplophysa rosa. The sequence continues at coordinate 15,254,167 of NC_079908.1, forward strand.
GTGATGGGTTCTATTGGTGGGGTGTTACCAGATTAAATCCTACACTCTAAAAAGTGCTGGGTTGTTATTGACCCATGCTGGGTAAATATTGGACAGAACACACTGCTGGGTTAAAAAATAACCCAACATTGGGTAATTTTTAACCCAGCAGTGTGTTCTGTCCAATATTTACTCGGCATGGGTCAAAAACAACCCAGCACTTTTTAGAGTGCACTGGAATAATGCCCAAAATGAATTATATAAAGAATTTTGTTATGGTTTTAATGGAAAAACCCATGGTTCATAATTGTATTAAGAATTTGAATTTCTGTGGTGATTTCTATATGAGTTTCTATTGTTTCTTTCAGGAGGGCCAGCAGCTGGGTTTGTCCCTTTTTGACCCACTGCTGGGTTTGACCTGTGTAACTCGTCTCAATATCATCACAATTAAAACAACATTCAAAATAAGAGTTGTATAACGGTCAACAAATGCATGCCTAAAATGCTCATAGAAAAATGTTCCATATCGAAATGGTGCATTAATAAAACATGACATAACTAAATAAAACGTGAAGGCAGATGCCTCCAAAACAAACAAATATGAGAAAATTTAGATGGTAGAGAGAACTAAATTTTGCACAGGCTGTTTTACATACAATATTGATGATAAGCAAGAAACGAAAACATTCTGAGGTGCCCATGTCANCTTAAGCTAAGCCGTGTCTGTGAAACCAGGCATATGTGTAGTATTTCCAGAGAGCATACATTTTTAGAACACTTGAATGAAATGTTTCTCATCATCTTAAAAAGGTTTTCATCTGAAGGTTTATGCTTAAATGTCTAAAATTAGTTTTGTAGACAGAAATATAATTGTGCTTATACAACTTCTTTCATCACAAACTAAAATGTTATTTAATAAAAATGTATTCGAAATGAATGATTTTGACTGAGAAAAAACAGCCAGTAAGAGCACATTAGATGTGAATAGTGTTTAAAAAGCATCTCAAGGTGAAACCCCAAGAATCTCAAATGCCAAGAATACATTTTTGCAAATTCAAAGCAAAAGGTGACTACACTAAAGATGCTAAAATATAAGTTTTTGGTCAACACATAATTCTCATAGTTCCCTTTATGTTATTTCACAGTTCTGATGAGCTTGAAAAAAATATGAATAAGTGAGCAAGTGTTCTAAAACTTTTGACCGGTAGTAGATGCATTACGTTAATACACTGTAAGTGACTTTGGATGAAAGCATCTGCTAAAAGCATAAATATAAATATAAATTTGGGCAGCAGGCAGATTTGCTGTCCAACCTCCGTCTCTACAGTACATTAATCATTTCTGAAGACTCTCTACCAGGTTTTAAATGCCAGCTTGGCCGGCATGCCAAACAATATTGCTCAAAATGAAGATGAACATTTGTGATGTAACTTTTATTTTCAAAGTGTTCAAAGTAAATCAGGAGAGAAAATTAAACAAGGCTGACATTGCAAAGAGGGGCACATCTGACAGATTCTGTGAAATCAGAAGTGGTCCAAATGTGATCCGTGCGGTGCAATCAGGCAATACTTGCACTAATTACAGCACTGGACCTGTTGCACTCCCAATTACCAGCAGATACACCAAATCCTGCGTAGAACAATCAGTCACAGCATACGCTCGACTAAGCAGATTCCCCATGCTATTGTCTGATATCTTCTGCTGCAATGGGCCTCGATTGGAAACAAACACCCTTTCTCTGACCTCCAACGGCGAATGCGATGACGGGCGTGCGACCGCCGCTTCCCCCCAACTCTCCGGCCCCCGTATCTACGTGCTCTTTCAGCTACTCTGGCTAAATGTAATTAGAAAGCACATTAAACTTTGCCACGCCACTTTCCAACATCGTTTCCGTTCGTTTTGTTGCTTTTATTTGTTTTGCAGAGCGAAGCGTCCCGCTGAGCGCAGAGACAAGCTGCCGTGTTCTCATTACACATTCAGACTGTTTTTGTCACCCAGTCGACTGGTGCCTCCAAACAGCTGTTTTCCCTGGCAGTATAAATAAGCATTTGTTCTGACATGAAGGAGAAAAGGGAAATAGAGACAGACGGCATAAAAAAGCAGAGCTCCGAACAGTCAACATCGAGAAACGGAGGGAGGATACCACGGTGGCTTTGAGCGTCTAAAATATTCTTATTATAAACTCAATAGCTAAGCAACAGATAACACATTATACTGTTGACTATTCAGTCAGGATGTTTAGAACAGATTTGAATGCTAACACCGAGCATAAGCGTAGCTTTAGCTATTTTCAGCTGTGATGGTTGCTTCCAACTTATCCCTTGAAGGCAAAGTTGAGGTTGGTAGAAGATATGTCTCTCTAAGCTCGTATTAAAAAAAAAAAACGGAGTTGGGAGAGTCACTGTGAGGTAACAGGCCTTCGCTACATCAAAGCATTGTGGGTCAGGGCTGAACTGGGAAGAAAAATCGGCCCTGGCATTTTTAGGCCCGCATCGGCCCTCCACCGAATCTGTCAACGGGGGGGATGTGCATGCATACGTGTCTTTTGCATACGTGTCATTTGCATTCGCATTTATAATAAGTCCGTCTAAGTGGCCAACTCCTCTGTTACGGCCCCATACGTTAGCGGCCAACGCCTCCGTTCCGGCCCCATACGTTAGCGGCCCACCGGGAAAACGCCCGGTACGCCAGATGGCTAGTCCGCACCTGTTGTGGGTGCTAGTGGTCTGAGCTACAAATGCTATTACACTTTCATCACAGGCCAGTAATGAGGGATAACTTCGGTATAGTAATAGCAACCCCATTTACTAGTGTCTTGCTACGAGGTCCTTAGAAGGCGTTCCTAGCTTTGGTTGCTCTAGTAACATTTTGAAACAAACCCTGCAGTAACTGACGAGCGACAGATCTTCTAAACGTCGCTCATAATTTGCATAAAGTTGAGCAATTCTCTACTTTGTCGTGTCGCTAGACACACCCACTTCCTGTCACCAACCGTCACTGTCGCTCATGTCACCAGCTCTTCATTGAAATGAATGGAATCATGTCGCTATGTCGCTGGGAGTCACTGACGGTCTGAATGGGGCGTTAACCTACAAGTTGCATTGCTTTAGTAACGCAAACGCCTCGTGTTTGATCTCTGTGAACACGCACTGACAAAATAAATCATTGAAATAATTTGATAAAAGCATCTGCCAAATGCATAAATATTTATTTTTCTTGTGTCATACGGTATACATTTTAAATAAAAAATTAAAATGAAAGCCCGTAGTCTCATAAAATTAGCAAGGTCATGTTGGGGAAGACAAAGACCTGCCACACATGGCATATAATAGCCCGCTAATGAAACATCGTCTCCACTCAGCAGCTCTGAAGTCATCTGTCAATCATCCTGCAGAAAACCAACACATCCTGTTAGCCGCCAATCACACGCTTGTGTTCCTGACAGGTGTCTGCTTCTTAAAATATGGACCCACATTGCTCCAAACCCACAGCTGGAAAAGTTACAGAGAGCGCACGCGTGCAGGTCCTCGTGGAGTTCCGTGCCGTTTATGTAGATTAAGCGCATAATAAATAACTAAAAACGATAGCTACTTTCAGACATTAGCCTGAGGGGATAAACATCTATTAGCAGATTAAACAAAAATAATAACCGCAAGTCACTTGTCTTAAAAAGCGAAAAGTTAAAAGACGCCAAGCTGAGGAGGGAAAAGTCAAGTCATTTCGTACGTTGGAAACAATTGACAGAATTCTTAATGAAAGAGAGAGAAAAAACTTTCATTATTTAGCGACAGCTAATATTGTTTCACTGAAGAGAGATGGGTACCACCTCTAATAATTCGCCATGCATACTTAATCAACAGTAATTAATGATACATTTATGCCAGAAATAGACTTTTAGGGAGACCTAGCAAACACTACAAACACGAAGCTTAAGTGCGGCGAGCAGGTAGAAACTCAAAGTGACAGGAGATCCTTTGGGAGCCATAACTCTGGATAGCGAGGGCCATGGAGAATGCAGGTGTGTACGCGGGCATACCGGGCTGAAACATGAAGCAAACGCAAAGAGGTGAGGAGCGGATAACGGATTCAGTGCGAGGAGACACAGCATTCGCTTCTGCCTTTCAAATCCAGACCAGTTGATATCAAAGCGCTGCTTCACACGGCACGCACGAAACGGGAAAGGAGCAGAAGTCATGAGTAATGTAGCTTACAGGAAGAACTCAAGACACCCTGCAGTGGTCCGATCTGTTTCCGTCAGCGCCGTCTTGCCCGTTCAAACTGAAGGGCACGTGCCCTGTTCGTATTTTTGGGCATGGGGAAGAGATGTGAATTGTGAAAAAAGTAAGATAAAAATAACACTAGAAAAAATAATTTATTAAATTCCTTGTTTTTATATTTAGTAAGTCAGATCCAGTTCTTCTGCACATTTGTAACGACTGTCAATAATGATCAATGACTGATGGCTCAGTCCACTTTATAGAAAAACTGGTAACACTTTACAAAGATGTATTCGTTCACATTAGTTAGTTCATTAGCTAACATGAACAATACTTCTACAGCCTTTATTAATATCTGGTTAAGTTTATTTTAGCATTTACTAATACATTTTTAAAAAGTTGTAATTGTTAACATTAGTTATAGCAACTAACATGAACAAATGTGTTGACATTAACTAACAAGAACAATTGTGTTGACATTAACTAACAAAGATGAATAATGCTAAAAACTATATTGCTCATTCTTAGCTCGTGTTAGTCAATGCATTAACAAATGAAAACAACTACAAACTTATTGTAAAGTGTTACCTAAAATCTTCACTACTAGACTAATAAGCCATCATTAGTTTAACATTACATTTTATTTCATTATCCAAACACTGGTTTGTGGTTTGTATATAAATGTACTGATCGCTATGGAGGTCACATTCCACATATGATTCAACATCTGACTTAAAAAAAGAAAATCTATGTATAAGCTATAAACTTTCCTGAAAATTGTATACGCCTGTTTCAGCAACACTGTAAATAAAACCGGCCAAAACAACCAACACAGTCAACAAACAGTGTTCCACTGGAACTCATCTTCCTCAGTCAAACTCGGCTTTCCTGATGCAACTGTACAGTATGCATTTAAAGGCCAGCTCCCTCCGCACCGTACATCTAGCCAAACCCCAAACATGCTGTATTGATTTTTATAATCTGTTTACTCGTCTCCTGCACTCCTGAGTATGCTGCTGGAGAGCATGATTTGCCCTGGGGCGTTCGGTGGAGCCCGGCATGTTTCAGCTTTGATCATCGTTCAACCAGCGGATTAACATATGCAGACTCTCGTCTTCTCTTTGTCGTCAAGCCTGCTAATAAATCTACGGCATCCCTCTGATCAACCGAAGGCCATGAATCAATCGGCCCACCTCACACCTCAGCAATCCCCACAAAAGAGCTTTTGGTCTGCAGTGCAGAAAAAATACTGATCATGCATAAAAACAAATACAGGCTAATGTTCGATTTTGACTTTGCAAGACTAGATAAAGACTGATACGCTAGTGACCCATTTTGTAGCTAAAAAATACTTTATGGATTGGATCCCAAGGAATAAATGTACAGACTGAAAGCACTGTAAGTTGCTCTGGATAAAAGCATCTGCCAAATGTGATGGAAATAGAAAAATCTTAGTGGAAAAAGTGCATGCAATCTGCAACAAAGCATGCCCTAAAAAGAACTGACTACCTAAAAAAAGTTGCCCTGAACTAAAAGCCTCATTTGTCTTGGGGAAAAAATAGAGCACCATTTTCTGTTCTTAGCAATGTTTGCTGCGCACTGCACCCTTTAATTACAGACAGGTGGGTCTGTGACCTCCTATGCTAGTCTTCTCTGGCACACATTGGCATTTAGTTTAGGCAAAAACACACTAGGGACACGAGACTGGCCCCATTGGCAGCTGATGGAAGTAGGGCAATAATGTTTCCCCTGTGAATTAGCTTTGCTAATCTTTTTCTGGCTTTGAAGACCGACTAGGAAAACTCCAAATAAACCAAGTTGACCATGTTATTCATAAAGATGTTTAAGTTTCGACTCTACATTCTGATTGGATGTGCCCTGTATTTGTATAATGACTATAGACGGTTTCATCCGACACACACGCGAAGTTAACTTCCAGCTCTGTGTTTGGTTATAATATAACATTTTATTTTATATTAATAATATTAATTCATATTAACATTGTATTTTACATTCATTGTATTAAATTAATTTAAAACTACTCAACAGTTATTGATCCTTTGCAGAGGTCTACCGGAAGTTAAGTTTGGGCCACATAACGTTTTGTTTATGTTGTTGCCCCTGAAACTGTCTATAAACATGCACCTGTTATGTTGCTAGGCAACCGCAAGCCTTCATTTATTTTTTATCATTGCTGTTCATTCATTTGAAAAGCACTAATTAAACAGCAACGCTTGTGCTGTACAAAACTAAATTCGAAGACACTAATAAGTACTCTTCAGAAAACTAACTATGACTTTTCCTTACCATTTGTATCTGCAAGACGTAAACAACTCCGGATGCACTTCCTGTTTTAGTTCAAATAAAAATACAACCAGCATAATACTTCCAACTGAATTAAAACGTTATGTGACTTTAAAGCCCCTGTGAAATCAAAATGAAAGTTTTTTTCTTTTTATTGAAAAAAGGTAGCCTTAAGGATGTCAATAAAGTGATATGCTCCTACGGGCTGACAAAATTCCCATTTAGAAGATTTAAGCGTTCAAAACTGATCATACACGCAAATCTGCTGAGAAAACAAAACGTTTCAAGTCTACACAGAATGTTATATGTTCAGACTCTATGGAAGAGATTGGACATCGCAGCCTTGATGAGTAAAGGAGAAGACAAATGCCAGTGTCACTCACCAACGTAAATAACCAGCTTCAAATGGCACATCACTGGTAACAACGATCTTCCTATTCTTTTCAATAGATTTTAAAACCCCTGCGGCTATTACGCTGTTAAATGCAGCTTTGCCAGGCTGACTGTGTGCCGTAAATGAAACGCTATTGGTTATTTTAAAAGGGGGCGGGGTCACTCGATATGTCCCTCGATATGTCTCACGCTCTCTGCATTTTTCAATTGAAATTACATCAACACATCAAATAATGCTGGGCGTTCCAAGGCATTGCAGTGGGGCTTCAAGACTTGATGTGAAATAAAGAAAAAAGAAAAACCAAAAAACTGTTTCTGGAACAGTGTTTACATCTTGAGAAATTATTTACACCCATGACAAAGAAAATGGTGTTGTTTTGCAGTTACTACTGTATGGTTTAACTATAGTGTGGCAAGGTGGGCGTGGTTCAGCGAAGTCTGCAGCGGGAGAGAGAGTGGGGAGACGAGCGGTGAGTGAGTGGCGCTCGCACAAATAATGAACACCTGTGCCTTGTTCCAGTAACTGGCGTGGAGAGGCTTAAAAGCAGCGAGTCAGAGACATTCGGGGAGAGAGACCGGGAGCTGACGGCTGGAGACGAGAGCGAGAGTTTGGGCGAGTGAGCAGAGGATTGTGAGCGGGAAGCTCTGACGAGAAAAGACTGTTCTTACCCTCGAGAGAGGGTGTGTTTGATTTAGGCGCGTACAGCGCTTGTGGATTTGTTATTTAATAAAGTACGTAGTCGTCAGCTCTACCCTGATTTCAGCCTCTTCCTTCCCTTCTATTGAACTTGTTACATATAGTAACTATTGTTTTTGGTTTATTTGTAGTAAAATCACCATGACTTCCTTCCGCAGAACACAAAACCCGTCATATACAGGTTTTGAACGAAATGAGGATGAATAAATGAAGACAGAATTTCTGTTCATGGATGATCTCTCCCTTTAAGTCTCCAGCTTAGTTTTAATAAACATAAGACAGTGAAACAAAAAAAAGTGTTATACATAACACCGGTAATAGGCCAAAAACTATAGTAAACCAACTCTATAAACAAGCCCGAGCGAGCAGCAAGCAGTACAGCGACCTTTGTGTCTGGTGTTGAGGCCCTATTAAAAGCGAGCCTAGCTTACTGCCAGCATACACATCCCCTAACCGCAGAAAACCAATCTCACAGCAACTGCTAGGCAATCAGCGGTGCGGCGCGCGGGGTTGAAACAGCGCTGACCCGCTGATTCCACAACAGCAGAGGTGAACAAGCCTCAACACACTGATGAGCGCTGCACAAACATCAAACAGGTAGAGAGGACCTCCCCGCGACCTGCCTCACCAGCCTCGTCTGACGCCCGTGCTTTTTATTTGGGCTGATAGCGGATGACGGATTGGCAAATATCGATCATGGCAGTGTTCGTAAAACTCTCCCTTCAGATTTGAGAGGTGATTACGGTTGGACCCAGCTGATGCTGTCTGACTGTCTGGAGTTGTGTGTGTGTGTGTGTGTTGTGAGATCAAACTTAGAATCCAAACATAGCACACTCTCATCAACTGAGAACTCCTCTTACCCTTTCGATCAGCGTTTACCATCCTTTCTTGTTTTGGATACTTCCACAGCCCTTCTGCTGACGTATGATAAGGAGCATCCTGTAAAAAACCGAAGAAAAGCATTTGTGTCTCTAAATAAAAAAATACAACACAACTCATTTGTGAAATTCATTTGCATTTTTTAGCCAAGGCTGCAGCAAACAAGCATGGCCGGTGGACTCCAGACGGGCGCTCTCACCTCCCTCGTGTTTGCAATAGGAAAGGAGTGTTATTAATTAAGGATACGAAGCAGATTTTGACAAGGGTTCCCGAGTGGCAAGCGGTGTGGATTCTTGCCGTTGACCTGGCCCAGTGGGGGTAGCAGGCGCCTGTTTGAGGGAGCGGGCGGAGGAGGGATGGGCCGGCTTCATGCTGGCAAGCAGGCCTTCCACGTCTGCGTTGGTGCTTTGAAGTGTCACCTTGAGAGAAGAGCCAGTGGCCGGGTAGTGGAGGGAGAAGGAGCTATGAAAGGAGTGGCACCGCTTGCGTTGCCAGACACGGTGCTTTTAATATTACATGGGCTTCCGTCCATCTCTCCATCTACACATGCAGGATATTGCTTCTGCTTGATTTATTCAGAAAGTGGATCTTTCTCTTCTCCTTTTCATGCTGTGGTTCAACACCTGCGCAGGTTTTAGCCGCTCTTCTGCACTCGGGTTCTCTGTAACTTTCTGTGATAAGACGTCGGGTGTCCGTCACAGCGTAGTTAGTCAAAGTGAGAGTCATGTACGGATCACAGCAGCTGTTCCAACAAAGATGCTTTAACAGTGGATCTAATAGTTCAATTAAGAGCGGTTGGTAAAAAATCACATCAAAAACCAGATTGGTGATAGAATATAAGGAAAAAACATTGATATAGGGTGGTATATCTATTAAAGTCAGTAGTCACTAGTCAACTAAAATTGGTTTTGAGTATGAACTTCTAAAATTAAATGCATTTATTTAACACATTAATTACTTAAAAAGATTTTTAGAACAAATACAGACTCATATTTATATTTCTGTTAATTTTACACAGCTACATCTTTTACTACTCTATACTACAAAAATATTACTAAAAAATTACACCGACTTTATATTTGACATCAATAAAATGGTCCTTGTGGACTTTACCTGCCAAAAGTCTTTGTTAAATTGCTGGAGTTTGTGAAACAGAGAGGAAGGTATTTTTAACAGAGCAGATATGCAAAAGCACTCTGCCCATTTTTTACACCCCGTCCCAGATCACAAATAGCAGTTTTTAACTCCCCTGATTAGTTGCGCAGTCTTTCATCTCTCCTCCATCTTGCCGTTTTTAATCAGATTAACCCAAATGGGCAGCCCTTTAATGGGCCCTTTTTTAGAAAAACTGAAAGAGGATGATAATTAAAATAATTAAACCACTGGGATTGGTGCTCACATCTCTTGTTCTCTTTCTTTCTTCCCCCTTTTGCTCTCTTCTCCTTTCTTCTCTCCTGTTTAAGTTTCGCGTCTACTTGGCTAACACATTCATAAAGAGGAAAGCACCAGCCACCCTCAACTAATTGAATTTACTCTCATCTCAAGGTTTTTTTCCCTCTTGTGAAACAGCAGAGAATGTACAGTCAGATGTGGAGGTGCGTGTCTAAACCTGATAGCAGGGGTGGGATCGGGGAAAAACACTTTTATTTATTCTATTTTGGTGCATCAAGCTAAACATAAAGCGGAAACTCTCCTCAAAAAGTGTGATTATTTATTCATAGACTTTTAAGCTATTAATGAGGACAAATGAAGTCGGTTTTAGGAGTGTCAGTAAGAAATATGCTTACCAAAAATGATCTTGTTTTGCATTTTTTCTTAAGCATGCCTCCGTGTGGAATAAGCAAACATTTAAATATAACCAGGCTTTTCTAAAAACATCAGCAGAATAAAAATAAAAACTACATTTAATAAATTGTTTGAAATGACACTAAAATATTTATGCCTTATTCCCACGTGTTTCATTTCTTAAAAATATGTTTTTACAGGCCTAGTTGCTACGGTTATAATAAACAGGTTATATTAAACAACACGTGGTACATATAATATAATAACTAATGATAATATTGTTTATATTGCCTGAACTAGGCCCAAGACTGAATTGTTGAAACAGAAGCTCTCTCAATACTTGGCTTCAGTCATCCTTTAATTATATTTTATTAAATGAATGAAAAAATAAAGATGAACCCTTGATACCAAGACTCTACAACATTTTCAAGAGAAAACGGGAAAATAATGAAATAAAAAATAAGACTCTTTATAGTCCAATCATATCTGCATGGCGCTGCTTTAACTTCACGTACGTCTCGCCGCCTCCTGCGTCCTGACAATTTCATAGAGTTGCATTTCAAGTTGGCGAAGGAGAGAGGGAAGAAATCCCTTTGCTGTGCATGCTTAAGATTTATATTTAAAATTTCATACAATCTTTGAAAACATTGAGGAGCAATTTCATATTTGCACTGACATCTAATTTCTCAAGTAGATTCTGAAATCACAAATTGGTGCCGATTCCCTCTGCGTCCAATTATTCTGCATCAGTTTTCCTGACCCCTTAGAGTACTGCTAAATTAAACATACGATTTTTTTGGACTCGGTCGAGAAATAGTCCTACATATGCACACGTTTGATAAACTAATCTTACTTTCTCAGTTGCGGCGGCTGCAGTCGTGTTTCGCGGCGCCGCTGAATTTACACAAGCGCGCGAGAGGGAATAATTGCGCACTATGTTTAGCTCATTATCTCTACATAAAATATCAGGTATTTGGTCAACTTCGGCAATATAACACTTGGGCGACTGTCTTAAGAGACCAGACGCTGTGATAATAGTAGAATATTACAGGTAACGTTAGGCCTAACAATGTCAATAAAAAAAACTTCAGCTTGTACGTATACTGAATGTTACAGAACTGTGAACGTTTTCGCAGGGGAAGGTGAGAACTTGCATTTAATGTATCGTTTGACCTCAAATGAACATACAGTAGGCTATGCACTAACCTCTAGATTTGAACATGACGCTGAGGAGAGTCAATGGAGGGCCTGCACTTGTTGATTTATGCCATCTTCAGGTCAAGAACAAGAGCAACAGTGCCCTCTAGCGGCCGCTGGTCAACATGGATGTCTAACGGCAGAATCTGAAATAAAATATTTAGTAATTTATTGGAAACTGCTTAGTCATTAATGCTTTCTAGGCTAAATTAATATTTAGTACAAATATGTCCTCAATCAGATGGGAGGGAAAATGTTAAAACACATCTAGGCATACTAACAGTCTATTGGAAATGAACTGTAAAACGTTAAAGATAGTTAAAGGGACAGTTCACCCCAAAATAAATAGAAACTCTGTCTGCATTTACTCACCCTTGAGTTGTTCCAAAGCTGTATAAATTTCTTTGTTCTGATGAACACAGAGAAAGATATGTGGAAGAATGCTTTATAATGCTGTATAATGCATCTAATATCTAACGCAATATCATTCATATACTTTTAAGTGTTTAATAGCTTTAAAAATGTAGTTTATGCAAACATTTGGACAGACATTACTCGCCTAAATTAGCTACAAATCATTATAGGCAACGGCCAAAGATGTGAAGTTTTGCATTGCGTGTAGGGCTCAAATTATGTTTATTCCACACATCAAAGCAACATAAATCAAAGAGAAAGAAATCAAGACAACCCTAAATCTGTAGTGCAAAACATTGAAGATGATTTTATTTTTGTCATTCACAGTTAACACAAGCAACTGCATTAAGAACCTTATGCGAACCGACCTGGCCTCCCTGCCCAAACAAACCCCAGAACTTTCATCTGCATCAAAGGAGCTCCAATTTATACGTTCCTTTCATTTCATAATGATTGTACCTTGTGTCTTGTTAAGTCGTCGTTCCTGTTGTTGGCATTAAAAGAGGATTGTTGTACATGCTCTAGATAGCAAGGCAGAAGGAACAGCATAGATATCAAGGGGACAACAGGATTTGGGAACTTTTTTCTTTATAAATTATTGTGAACTTAGTGGAAATTACCTGCAGTTAAAAAGTTGCCTACTTCCATCTTAGCAAAATCTCAACCTGTCCCCCCCCATCCCCAAAAAGAGTCTTGCATTAACCCCTGATATGTAGTTATAGGAATAGATATGCTGAGTAATACGACAAAGCCAATACATCTCAACTCTACACAACGTCTTAAAAATTTGGCACTCAGAAAGCAAAATTTGTAATAATATTGAAATGAATGCGGCGCCTTGATTTTAGAGGGTAGAATACAGGTGTCACCAAAGCTGGTAAGAGACTATATTTCTGCCAGCACAATAAAGAACTGCACTAAAGCTGTCTGAACAAGTTCTTTTCTAGTTTTATTGTATGTCTAACTATTCGATTTTCGAAGTATTAATTATTATAACTGACCTAATAATTTAAATGAACAGTTCACCCAAAAATGCAAATTCTGTCTTCATTTACTCACCCTCAAATTTCTTTGTTCTGATTAACAGAGAAAGATATTTAGAAGAATGCTCTTAACCAAACAGTTCTTGGCCACCATTGACTACCATAGTAGGAATATTGCTTTATAATTTTCTTTGTTTTGTTGAACACAAAAGAAGATATTTTGAAGAATGTAGGAAAGCATACAGTTCTGGGGCACTTTTGACTACCATTGTCATTTTTCCTACTATGGTAGTCAATGGTGGCCAAGAACTGTTTGGTTACAAGCATTCTTCCATATATATTTCTCTCTGTTTATCGGAAGAAATACATTTATACATATTTTGAACAACTCGAGGGCGATTAAATGACAGAATTTTTATTTTGGGGTGAACTGTCCAGTGCAATTTCATTTTTTTCAAAGGCTTGATTAAGGCCGATATCTAGATTTTAATTACATGTCTTAGGATATTTCGTAGCACAAAGAACTTCCTGTTAAATGGCGACATGTAAATCAGTAAAGAGGCTTTTTAAAAGCAGTGAGTAACTGGCAATACTTTCTCCAAAATTAGCTTGAAAAGCTATGTATAACATAAGGGGAAGATAGGACAACAAAAATAAATAAATTTTAAAAATTCTATTCATATAAAAAACCTCTTGAAACACACTGGGTCCTCTCTTTGTTTTGGCTGTAACATTTAGGGGCGGTTTCCCGGACAGGGATTAGTTTAAACCAGGACTAGGCCTTGGTTAAATTAGGATATTAAAGTCGTTTTTAAAAACTTTCGTTACAAAAAAACATTACTGGTGGGCATCTTGAGACAAAACAATCCCTCTGATACATTTTAAGATATGTCAGTGCAAGTTGTTTTCGATTAAAACACCTCTAACATTTAAATTAGTCTGGGACTAGGCTTAAACCCTGTCCGGGAAACTGCCCCTTAGAATATAGACCAAAATCAAGTCTAGTCTGAGACTAAAAGGGATTTTTCACGATGAACAACTGACAGTGCAATTTAACCCAGAATCTGTCTTGGTCCTGACTCCGGGATATTCTACAAGATGCACACGGACATCATACATACACACAGTAACATTGTAAAAATAAACATGATTTTAGCACATGAAAAGGATCCTGACATGTCTGTTAAAACCTGATGGTTTAAAAAATGAACACTGCTTGGCACAAGACTACTGGATCCTCCTCCTCTAGACATCCGAGCACACACTCACACTCTGTGCGGTTGAGCTGTGAGCGTGTGAGGACTGTACCATCACTACAACTCAATCAAATGATATTGCTTCTAATATTTCCCTAAACACATATATGAATAAGCAAAAACAAAATGTAGCAGTTATGTTTATGCTGTAAAATATAGTGGGATTAATGTGTGACCAACTTTAAAACTGCATTCGTAACATTTTAGTCCAAGCTTTCCAGTTTTGGTGAGGGCTTTACTTAATCCCTCCTTGCAAATCCTGTTGTCGTCTTGAGGAAATTGTACAGATAACACTGAAAATTGAAAGAGTCTTGCCTTACACTATCTAAATATATCTAAATTTGCACATCTCTCCATCCAACTTCAACTTTCTCCATACCTCCTCTTACTTCAGCTGTGCTCCTGGTGACTTTCATAATAGTCCAAGATTCTTAGCGGCTGCTGTCTGGGCCGCTCTGGGCACCTTGATCCGAACGTGTCTCGGTTATCTGCTCTCTGAGAACCAGGGTGGCTTTCTTTGGCAGACGTGACGAGGGTGATGCTCTGTGCAGAGGTGGACCCCGGAGCGCCAGGTGTGCTCTTCGCTGTCGGCTCCACGCAAAGCTCAGTCTTCAGGCCCTGTGACAGGCCAGTGAGACGGGGAGGAGGAGGTTCGTCCTCATCACATTGGCTCTCGCTTTTGTTGCGGAAGAGCTCTCTCGCCCGCATGCCCAAAAAGCTCTTGGCGTTTGGGTAGGAGCCCACAGTGAGCGGGGCCCCGGCAGAGACCAGGGGTCCTGGGGGGCCTAGCGGGGAATGGGGACGGTGGAGGGGTGGTTCCATTAGTACGGGTGGAGGAGTGTCACGGTTCCCGTTTACAGAGTTGGCGGCGGAGGGACTGGCTTTGGATTGCCCTGATGATAGAGTGCTGCCGTTGCCGCGTGGAGACTGAGGAGCTTTGCCTTCCTCTTTGGTGGCTGTTTTCACTGGCCTGTCCACCACTATGACACTAAGAAGCCAGAAACAGTCAGACTGAACTAGTACAGTAACAACTGTGCAAAAAAAGTAGGGCGGTGCATGTTTGCCACAAAATACACAATAAAGACAAACCTAACAATAGAAATATTAAGCATTTAAACTTAACTATTTTCATTTTTGCATAACAGTGGTGTTTGGTCATACCTGGTCTCTGTAGAACTGCGTGTCTCTGCTGCACCCTCTGCTGGTGAGGCTGAAGCAGTGGTAGAAGAGTCTTCAGTTTCCAGCCTGCTGTACAGCTGTAAAAGTTCAGCCTGGAGGGCCAGTGCTACCCGCCGCTGGGTAAGGTACCTGCTCTCAGAAGCCTGCAGCTCCCCTCTACATTTACAATGTAAAAGGCCGATTTAAAGGAACAGCTTCTTTAATTGCTTTATAGTGTTTTGTGGAGCCTGACAGCCCATGGTCATTTATAAAATGACATTTTATATTAAGATCCATAAAAACCTTTTTTACTAAAACAAGATAACAAAATACCATACAACATTTGAAACAACATGAGTGTGATCAAACAACAAAATGTCATTTTCTGGTGACGATTCCTTTAAAAACAAAGTTTGAGGGTTTACAAGAATTAACCAAATGTAAACATGTTTGTGTGCCAGATACATTCACAACCAAACACACACAGACAAATACATTCACTGCATGCGCACGCACACACACACTTCATGGTGACTTTCCACAGACGTAATGATTTTAATACTGTACAAACTGTATGTTCTATTTCCTAACCCTCACTACACCCCTAAACAAAACCATCACAGAAAACTTTCTGCATTTTTATATTTTCAAATAAATGCCAATCAGTATGATTTTTTGTCACGGGACATTTGGTCCCCACACTGAAGGGTTTACCAGGACCCCACCCACACACAAATTCCCATAAACCTCATTTCAGATCTAACTTACAAATTCAATCAGAGCTTAATTTTGTCTCTTGGGCTCGAACAACATTATCTTTGAGACAAGCTCTCATACCTGGCCTGAACCTTGACATCTTCTAGAAACTTTTTTTGCTCCGCAATCAGGTGCTCTTTCTTGGAGAGCAGCGTCTCTAGCTCGGCTACTCTCTGCTGACCAGCATCTAGCTTTTGGGTCTGAAATAACAGATTCTGCTTCAGATCTTCCGTTTCCTTTCCCCGGGATGACTGGAGCATCTGTACCTCCTGCAAAAGACAGAGGAAGACAGGGAGGATGAGAGTGTTGCAGTTCCTCAAGATTAAAGGAGATGCCAGGCTACTTGTTCTCCTGATGTGATGTGCACCTTGCTGGTGTCTGGTCCAGCCTGCTTCAGTTCCTGGACACACAGTTTATGAGCTTCTCCCAACAGCAACAACTGCTTGTTTAGAAAACTCAGCTGCTGCTGAACGCTTTCACTTGACGACAGCTAAAACAAAGGAGAAATTATCATCATCATGCTTTGTAATCGACATTTAAGTCTTAATTCAAACACACTGAACATAAACAGGCTGGTGAATGAACTTTACCTTGGCAGTGAGTTGGTTCAGCAGGTGCCCTGTGTGGCACACCTTGTTGTTTGCCCTCTGAAGCTCCGCCTCCATCTCGCCTATTCTCTTCTGGCATTCTTGTAGCTTACTCTGATTGGACGATCAGAGATGCATGTTAAAATGAAATACACCATTCTAAACTTAGTATAACTTGGTTAAATAATATTCTTAGTATAACCTGCCTAAATAATATTCTTAAAATATTATCATAAAAATAATAATAACATTCCATGTCAACCGAGTCAATCGAATTGCAGTAGGTTACCACTTTAGCTATTTTCTGATTGTTAAAGATATGACTGCGTATCTATGTGCCACTCAATAGGACAGAAGGTTGTGTGAAGCACCTGTAACTCCTGGTTTTTGGTGTAATAATCGTCTCTGGCCTGCTGCAGTTGGCGTATCTGACTGTGGAGGCGCGTCACTACAGTCTCTCTGTCATCCCAAAGCTGTCTGTATCTCTGCTGCTCCACCTGCAAGCTCTCTCTGAGAGACATGATATCCACACTCTGCAGGTTCAGCTGGTCCTTCTGTTGAGACAGATATCCCAGAAACAATCAACTCTAACTGAACTTCTGTTCTCTGTTGCCCTCTAGTGGTCAACACAGGTGCACACTTGGCAATATGGGCCAGATTAAAGGGGTCATATATGACACGGCTAAAACATATATTATCGTTTGTTTTAGATGTAATGCAATGTGTATAAACGTTAAAAACGCTGTATTTTTCACATAGCGTGCATGTTTGTATCTCCTCTTTGCCCCACCTCTCTGAAACGTGCAGATTTTTTACAAAGCTCATCGCTCTGAAAAGCGAGGTGTGCTATGATTGGCCAGTTAACCCGTGTGTAGTGATTGGTCGAATACTGCAAGTGTGTGACGGAAATGTAACACCTCTTACCATATTTGGAACATCAGGTTCCAAAGCAATTGTACTGACAGGTACGCCACCTTACTTGCGTAAACATTTGGGCGGTCTTAGTCAAATCATACCATGAACTGACGTAGATTTGTGGGTGTGTCACATGGGGTGTTTCAGGCGGGTCTGGGTGAGCATTCACTTTTAGATAGAATGCATCTTTTGCAATTTTACGTGTCTAATACATGCATGGGCAACTTATAACACACCAAAGACACAGAAAAACACGTGTTTTTATGACCCCTTTAAATGGGCAAGGGATATTTCACTCAAAATTCTTTTCATTATTTACTTACCCTCATGTCATTACAAACCTGTATGACTTTCTTTCTCCTACACAACACAAGGTAAGATATTTTGGAGAATGTTGGTAACCAAAAAACACGGGCTCACATTGACTTCCTTTGTATGGACACAAAATCACATTAAAAAATGTTTGTGTTCCACAGAAAGAGGAGTCATGAAGTCGTTTACCTTACATAAGGGTTAATAAGACCTTTTTTATTTTAAGGTGAACTATCCTTTTATTGTAGATGACCAATGCTGGTTAAACTACTGTTCAAGGCACAATCTTGTTATCGTTTCATTTCTTTAGGATGACTTGTTAAATAGTGGCTTTGATCGACAGTCCAACGCCTGCTAATTATGTTTTTTGGGAGTTTAACAATGGATGTTCATGTCCCACCCATACCATATCAGTATATCACCAATAACAGAAGCGTTAGTTTTGCCTTTTTATATTGGACCTGAGTTGGATAATAAAACAAGCAGATTGACCAGGTGACATTTGCAAGCAGGACTTCAAAGGACGTTTCATAGAAGTGTTTTAGAGGTAGGCTATGCGTACACACACACATACACACACACACACACACACACACACACACACACACACACAATATCAGTGTATTACACAGAACAGCTTTCACAGCCGAAGTTAAAGTCATGGAAGCTGTTATTTGACCGTTGGTTATCTTAGAATGTGTGTAACTGAATTCTTATTACCAGCTGTAGGACTGTGATGAAAGTGAAAGTAGTTTAGCCCGTAGCTCAGTCAAATGTTTACAATCTCTGATAACCAAACACTACTCCAGCGGAAAGGCAGTAGGAAAGGCTCTTCCTCTTCTCTAAGGAAGGCCTCGCCCCTTTTTTGGCATATTCCTTTGGGCGGAGGTTACTAAAAGCACTCGGAATAGTGACATCATGTACCCGGGAAGTAGAGGGCTGTAGTTCGATTCCAGCCGTTCTCTGTAGTCCTTGAAAAGCGAATTCTGTTAAAGACAATATCTCGCTTGGCACTGAAATTTGAGCTTTATCATTTTGCAGGTATTATTTATGCTCTAACAGCAACATTAAACACTAACTAAAAGTTGAAAAATGTGATCGCGGGGAATGTGGTCTTTAAACACTTACAAAACTGGGTGTTGATTGACAGGTAATTCTGAGAGACATTACCATAGCGTTGTTCTGCTCCTCCAGCGCGGTGGCGTTGATGATGCGGCGGAGCAAACGGCGGTTGCGCAAGGCGTGCTGCTCTCTCTTGTAGCGCTCGTACAGCAGCTGGTTGTGCAGCAGTAGCAGCTGACTGCGCAGTGTGTGCAGCTCATCCAGAGGAGCAGCACCTGCGCAGAAAGAATGAAAGAACCAATATAAAGGTTGTCAAAAGCATTATTCATATTCATCAGGTGTAAATTTAGATTTTAAAACTAGTGAGTAAAAACAAAACTTGAAAAAAAACATGGTATGTCTTGTGTCATGGTATCACTTTCAAAGCCCCTCCTTTTTCACAAGCTGCAAATGTGTATCTGCACAATGTTGTTTACCTCCGAAGTGCGTCCAGTCAGCTGACTTGCTTGGCAGGGGTAATCTGTGAGCAAAATGTTAGAGACAGGGAAAAAACACAGGCCATCAACAAGGTCAGTGACTATGTGACAATTTTGGATGCACTGCTGTTCTGGCACAGGGACAGAATCCTCTATGACCAGAGCCAAAGCCCACCTAACTGAGTCTGAGCGCAGTAACCAAACTCAATTATGTGTCGTCTTCTCATAAGGCCTGCTCATGCTGTAGGGTAGAGAGAGAGAGCGAGACAGAGAGAGCTCTGATTGTATTCCTGTAACACTGGCTCTGCTGTTATCATGCTGACTGATTTGAGCTGCGGTGGATGCGAGACAGGACAATGCAGTCAGTTGTTTAAGAGCAAATCTGCAACCGGTCTGACCCGGTTCTGCAAAAATAACCCCAAATACCCAAATTAAATGTCTTTAACTTTGCAAACTAGTTTTTAGATTTTGTCCTATAACCTTTTGGTTACAAACATTCTTGTCCAAGGCATCCAAGAACAAAACTCACCTCTTCAGCACTTTATCATGTGCATCAGCACCCTGCTGCACGAGGCGGTCCAGCACCTCCAGAGGTGAAGCCGATACAACCCCCTCCACACCCTCCTCTTCACCGTGCTTGCCCACGTCATTTCTCTGGCACCTTTCTACAGATACTCGCTGCACAATCTCCGAAGTCTTCCTCCCTATGAACAGGGAGGCCGTCCGGGGTAAGGCCATGTCAAACAGCGCCTCGTACGGCAGAGGCAGAGGTTTGCACGGGCTTGGGGAGCACAAGCCGAATTTTAGAGCTTCGTCGTCCAATGCAGAGGGGCTCCGATGGAGATGACTGTGGGTCGGATGATCGATGGGTGTGAATACTGGTTGAAAGGACCATGGATGCTCCTGGGATGTACCTCTGCTGACCCTGCTCCTGTCTCCGGTCTCGGATTTATCGGGGGTGGAGATAGCGTTGTGAGGGTCTCTGATCGAGCCGCCTAGGACTGAGTAGTGTAGAGGTTTCTCCTGGGCTCCGGTCAGGGTCTCTGTGGTGCTGAAGAAGGGCGAGTCAAAACCACGAAGAGCAGCTACATCACGTTTCTCTTCAGTCAACTTCTGAAGCTCTTCTGTGATGGCAGCTGAAGAAATAACACAAAATCTTGTGTATCTTCGGTAAGCATTCGTTTTTAGCACGCACACTGTTCTACCAACAATAAAAAAAGCAAGCTATCTTGAGTAGTCAAATGTGCACAGGCTGACAGGCTTCGGTCATGTTTTGCGCATAAACTTGACTTTATCTTTTGTCAAAGCAACTGCTGAGCGTTCAAGAGATGCTCTTGATCTTACCATCCTCCCTTTCTTTCTCGATCCTCATTTGCTCCTGTTCCTTCATGTAGACTGAGAGTTCTTTCAGTGTCATGGACATGTTCTCACTTCTACCATCTGAGTTAGACAACACAAAAGATTCAGGCTTTATAACACACCATATCAATTCCCATTTCATCTGTAAACCTGTCCATCATAAAATCAACCGGTCCGAACCAAATTACCTCTATAACTGGTCACTTCAGGCTCTCGGATTGGCTCCTGCCTTACCAGGGCGGGTTTGGTGTGGTCAAAAGGTCTTCCATCCTTAAGTGAACACAACAATCAAAACAGTCAAGATCGCACTGATCTCCAAACTCAAAACTGTGAACTCAAAAGGCTTAAAGGGAACCTTGCATGGTGGGCTAGCGGTGCTGCGTTGTGGCATCATGTGGGGAAACTCATCGGAGAGGCTGGGGAGAGGCGAGGCGGCTGCGGGCATGCTGGAGGACGGGGTGCCTTTACCTCCCGCTGCAGGGAGGAATGAGATGTTAGCTACAAAAACATCAACTTCATGCTACTGTTTATTAGAAAATAATGACACTGAGTCTACTTGTTGTTGGATATAATGATTGAAAGTTAGTACGCAAAAAGTTAGCATTAGCTGTCTCTATGCACGATTTTTAATGACATTTATAAATGTAAACATTTGCATGTTTGTTGTCAAAGGAAGTGGAGAAACCAAGAGCACAAATGCAACTTCAACTGTGAACAATGTGTACTAAACTACAAGACGGTATAGTCACCAGGTGTGCTGTAGAGGCGGCTGGGTAGGTGAGAGGCACTCTGGTAGAGTTCCGGGTTTGGTGACATCCCACGGGAGGAAGGAGGCGTGGCCATGCCACACTGGGAGGAGGGACTCCAGAGGGAATCTTTAGCGCCATATGCAGCATTAAATTCACAGCTGGAGTTCTAAAAATAAACACAAACAACACAGTCCCTTGACTGCTTATACAGCGCAAGCAATTATCAAATTTCTATTTAATGAACTATTTAGTGAGACATGGGTAAACACATACACTTTCTCCTTATCCCAGTTATTTAATATTCAATCCATATTTGTTTGCTTTTCCCATAAACATGCATGCGGGTTAAAGCTCGTATACACAGAAGATAAGCACAGGAAAGTGGAAAGCTAAAATAATCATTATGTAATAAATATATGACGTGACGGTACACATGACTTTATGATGCATTATCTGTGTCTGGGGGTTGACCTATACCAAGTGATAGCAAGGGGGAGGAAACACATTGTTTTGAGAAAATGTAAGAATTATTCATGGAAGAACGGTTCAGATAAAAACCTCTGAACCAAGTCTAACAGATTTACCCACAATATTTCCTTAACACATTAACTTTTCTTTATCCAGCTCTGTTTATTTTTAACAAAACTGTTTCATAATATTTCAATTATTGTTATTTTGCCAAATTTGGAAAAATCTGCCTGTAATTTCAGTGCTACAGTTGATACGGCATGCTTGTATAAGGGGATCTTTTTATTATAATTATAATATTACTAAATTTCATATTGCTATCAACCAATTCATTTTAAATATTGTTTATTTGGAATTGCCACGAATGTAACCTCCAACAGGAATGTACAGTATTTACAAAATGCACGCAACCTAACCACAAAACAAACAAAGCATGAGAAATCTTAACCAAGACATCCCTAACATCAACATGTGACCAAATCCACACAAATATGCACCTCGCTAGAACAAAAACACACAGCAGACTGCTTGTTTTCAGCCTGGGGTGCGTTCTGCTGAATAAAGGTTCTGACTGTGGGAGGTAACAATCCAAGAAAAACGCTCCGGCGTCATTCCCGTTGCCAGGGCAACCGTTTCTGCGTCAGCTAAGAGATGGCATGTTTTTCTCTTTTTAGAGCCTTGTACACCCACCGGAATGACTCAACACCTCTCCCCTTCTTCCTCTCGGCTCCTCAGCCGGCCTGGAGAACAACGACGGGATTCATGGGGAGAGAAGGGGGGTGCTGGTGTGGAGAAGGGAAGGGAGGGGTTCAAGGATGGGTGATTTACAGACAACCGCTGACAAACAACAAGTGGGTGGAGGGAAGCACGCTCTGGTTGCTTCACTGGTGCTGTTGTGTAAGTGTGTCAAGCCGGATTAGTTTGTATGAAGAACGTTGATTTAGTTGAGGTCAGCATTTCCACTTATAACCAAAATACACCACAAAACAACATTGTTTGGACAAAAGGACAGACGTCACATCAGTGTTAAAAGCACCGATCCTTAAACAAAATTTTACACTGGGGTTAATCTCACATTGAGAAACAGATGACCATGTGACCAGCGGTCTCTTAATGGAGTCTTACCTGCCGACGGGTCCCAGTGGGGCTGCGACAGGGCGGCTGAGTCCCTGAGAAAGAGGACAGGGCCAGAGGAGGGACAACAGGCTGACGGGGGGTGGAGAAATGAGTCGAGGAAGAACTTCCTGTAAGAGTCAAAACAAGTTTCTAAAAATAAAAACATACTGCCACTTTTACTGAAAAAGCAGAATGACTGAAAATAGACTAAATGTCTTCCAATTAATTGGTGGGCTTGATTTTATACAGTTTAACAAAATTGTTACACTAATAGTTAAAGAGGACCATACTGTTTTGTTAGACACAGCGCAAAAGAGAATTCATGTAATTTGTGGTTGTCAAGCAATGCCGCAACTTTGCTTGTTGCTATAGAATTCAGCTCACAGGTGTTCAGATGTATCTTACAATGGCTTTAAAGGGCTAGTTCACTCAAACATTCTGTCATCATTTACTCACGCTCAGGTTGTTTCAAACCTATATACATTGCTTTGTTCTGTTAAACACAAAGAAAGATATTTGTAAGAATGTAAGCCATTTTCAGTTCTGTGACATCATCCACTACCATAGTAGGGAAAAAAAATATATTGTATCTTTTTTGTTCTGTTGAACACAAAGTAAGATATTTTGAAGAATTTAGGAAAACATCAGTTCTGGGGCACCATTGACTACCATTTAATTTGTCCAAATATGGCAGTCAATGATGTCACAGAATTGAAAATTGCTAACATTCTTCCAAATATCTTTCTCTGTGTTCATCAGAATCAAAGTAATTCATACAGGTATGAAATGACATGAGGCTGAGTGAATGATGACAAAATTTTCATTTTTGGGTGAACTATCACTTTAACTATGACTCATCTAATCAGACAATACAGTTGTAACTACCCATGATATAACTTCCATCAAAAACAATTCATAGTAGGTTTTTTTTATACAGACAAACTCCAAAAACACAATAAGTGCATGACAAGCCGTTATCGTAACAGTCATAGGTTTGAAACCTATAATGTTATGGTTACCAGTTTAGATGTTAGGCTACACCTTCTAAATCAACATATAGAGAATTATGAGGCGGTTACCATAGCTACTGTGGAAGTCGGTGTACGGACTGGCAGTGCAATCAGCAGGACGTTGCTGTAAATGGGCACAGAAATGCTCAGGCATGGTGGTGTAGCCCTCTTCACAGGACGCCTCCTTTGGATCCAGAGAGACTTTGGCACACTCAATGACTATGTCATGAATCTCAAACCTCTTCCACCTGTAACATGAGAGAGAAAACAAGAAAAGGCAGCGTAGCTGTAATTTTTATGCATGTATTGCAATGACATGGTTGAGTGGTGACTCACCTGCTAGGATCTAGTTCATGGTCCTTGGTTCCGGTTACTAACTCTGGGTGTATTCTAACATGCTCTAGCATTGGCTGAAACACACACATTGTATATAAGATTTCATTGTATTCATCCATTTACAATATACAAATACCATGTTTTAATTTGCAAATTGGAGAAAAAATAATAGCATCCCTTACTCTCAGTAAATCATATTGCACTCCGGATATACTGGATATACTGAATTCAACAGTATTACAGATAAGAAAGCTCACCTTGAGAACTTCCTCAAAGGTGTCCATGTTCTCCTTCATACAGTAATGAGACCGCAGGTAGGACACAAAGTTGCAGGGATACATCCCGTAGAGCCGATGGAAGAGTGCGTACATGCTGGCGTGCAGGTGGATGAGATACACCTCTGGTATGTGTCCTGATAAACCACAGCACTGGTTAGTATCTACTTTTGGTTACCCCTCTAAAAGCATTTAGTTTGTTGCTTTAAAGGCGCCTGAAACAAGTGTTCAGATGTTTCAAGTGCATAAAAAATCTGAGCCAGCTCTTCAAGGTAGCTTATTCAAATCTCTCACCCGGGCTTCTCAGGTTCCAGGAAGCCAGACGGCCGAATACGTCAAAGAACTCATAGAGGTGCTGCTTGCCAGCTTGAGGAATCATGGGTAACAGGGTGATAAGCACCAAGACTCCAGTTATCAGAACCACAACATCTGTGTCTGTCTGTTAAACACAGTAAACAAATATGTTTGTGCTGCTTTATCCTTGACACATACCATCAATACACGCCATAACATCAGTAACACTTTTTTTTTTACTTACCTTGAGGCATTTTAGGAGAGATAGCAGCAGCGGATAGCGAGCAATCTTGTGAATCCAAGACGGCTGCTTTCGGACAACATGCCCCAGTAGAGTGAGCGTGGGCAGGCGACACTGGGCTTTACTCATGCATTCATTCATTTTATCAAAAAGGTGCTGGAAGATAAAAAAAGACAGCAAATTCTATATTTAAACCAGACTACTAACTACTAACCAGATTACTAACTGCTGAATAGTGTTTATCTGCCCTAGACGTTTATTACATATTAATGAAAGAATCGGAAATAATTAAAGACGCTCTGACATAAGAGTCCAGGTCATTTAGTCTGATCCTGTTTAAGTGAAAGGCTCCTTTAATGTTCATTCTTATTTTAACAGTATGGTGAAAGACCCCATGCTGGTTTATTTTGGAATATGACATCACTGTATATTCCCCTACGTTAACATGTTTAAAAAATGTCATACTGTGATGCATGTCATACCACATATGCAGCATAGCAGGTTCAGGACTGCTTAAAACAATAAAGAGAAAAACAGTCAGTGACCTTATCATGTGGCTCCCTCACTGAGGACAGGATGTGCACTGCCTGGGCAGAGTTAGTCTCCAGGAAATAATCCACCAAACCATTCAGCAGCACTGACCCTCGATCTGCAAAACACGAACCAATGCCAGCATGTGATAAGACTGAGTTACTAGCATGAAAATTTCCCAAGACTGCCTCTTTCTAATGTTGTTTCTAGCAATAGGTAAGATGTTTCAGTCAGACCTGTGTTGAGGTGTTCATTGATAAGGCCCTTGATCTCATCGAGCTGCCGGAGGTCAGAGGTCTCCAGGAGAGGGAGGAGGTCCCCCACGTTCAGCTGTTCCCTGGACATGATGGTGCGGACAGCGCGGGAGAGTTCGGAGGCGGGTGTCTCTAAAAAGGACTTGGGCGCGGCTCTCAGACGTCACTCTCGCGGCATCCAGCGTCCTGTCCGGCCTGGAGGGGTCCCTGGGCCGCCCGTCGATCCAGTCTCCAGGAACCACTGCAAGAGACATTTAAGGGCTGACATGAGCTCATCTGAAATGGTTGTGTTGATGAAATGTTTATGAGAACATCTTTCGGTCCCTGCCCTAAGTAAAGTGAGAGCGAGAAGAAGACTGCAGAATGCATGAAAATGTTCACAGAATGATGACAACATTATAATGACGTATGAGCTGATCATCAGCAAACAGTCACGTGGGTTGCAGTTATTGCAACAGCGCAAATTAAAAGTGATACATTTCTTCAACACAGCCCATTTTTATGTTTGTTTAATAAGGAAAGCAAAACAAACCAAAATGCAAAAGCGAAGATACAACCCTTTCTGTATAATGTAGCATAAGACTTTCAAATCTTTGAAAGACACCACCACTGGCACACCAATAACTTTCTTTAAATGTGAGTCTCTCAAGTGACACAAGTACCGCTGTGAGTAACGCAAGTCACCAAGACCTAAAGTGGACAGCCAGGCATGCAAGACGAACAGCTGCTCGGGAGTCGGGACGGTTCCAAGTATCAACCAAAGAAACAGCTGTTCTAAGCATAACTTGATGAAAAGCATCTAGGGAAGGGTGATGTCAAGCATAGTTAGCTCATGGTAGAAACAAAGAAGTTAATTGACTGACTTCATGATCATAATAACCCACAACCTAAGAGAATGCATCACTCTTAGGGAAAACTCTTATATTATGAAGTGTTGGACGACCTCGTGGAAAACTGTGGCTGTGCCTGCCAACTGGAAAACAGGGCTGTTAGCAATACAAAGAAGCTTTATATCCCAGATTTATGGCTATATAAAATAAACAAATTCCTCCAAGAGGTTGTGTATAAGTTAAATAAAAGTGCCAGAGATGCAAAGATAAAGTTCTGGGTCTTAAACCTCTATCCTCCATTCTGATATTATATTATAATATATATATTTTTAGATGAAACCCATTAAATGATCAAACACCCAAAGCCTTAACAGAATTACACTGACTTGTTAGGCAAATCATATTTAATGCTTCATACAAGCGTTTCTATAAAGGAACAATGTTTTAACTTAAAGACAAATAACCAATAAAACGCAGCAAAGCTCACCAATATATATTTACATGCATGTTATGCAAGGTCCACAACTACACTGCGAAAACGTTTGTGAATGTGGTTAAAGCCTGAGTGCACTGACAGCAGCTCTCTGTGTTGAAATCACCACTGGCGTAAACAGCTCGAGAGAACAATGGCCAGAATCTACGGATCCCTCTCCAAAAAAAATGCGCCAACAAAATTTTATATAAACCATGCATTTTACATTCCTGCGTAAACTCACGCAAATGCATGTGGAAATGCGTTAAGATTAATTTGGGAAATGTGTCGATCAATGAGGACTATTATTTCACTGACAGTCGCAGGCATGAGAGCCTTATTATCGACAAGCTTAGAGCAATTCAGAAATGACGCCTGACGGACTCTATAATGCACGTAAAACACTGAAAAGCTAAGAAATCTAACATCTCGATTGTCACCGCACATAATCTAAACATATCACTTTAGTATGCAACGTTGAATAAACCTGTTTACCTGTTAGAGCAACTGCACTCCACAGGGCGCCGCCATCTTGAACACCTCACAACCCCTCCCTGCGTGGTCACCATCCGCAGCTGTGCAGGAGAAATAATCCCTCTCTCAGAAACAACCCTGTGTCGTTCACAAGATAGTGACAAATAATATAAATAACGTCAACAACTATTTACAATCATACTTTATAAATATTTTAAACTGTGACGTGAATAAGATTCAAGCATGAAAGTTTTGGAGTATTTCTGATGTTAGGTCCTGGATTGTTTTTCTGAAGGGTGGAGGGATGCAGGGTGCTGTAATGCGGTTTTCGCGTGACTCAGGTGGTAAGCGCGGACGTCGACTCGGACCAGTTAATATACATTTTGCATACAAAAGTAGATTAGTCATGGTTAAATTAAATAATGGGGTAAAAAATAACTGACCCGGAACATGGGCTCTAAAGCAATTAAACAACAATATTATACATTATAAATACATTGAAGTTAAAATAAAATAAAAATATGAGAAATAATATACTTCATTATCATCTGGAAAGCTAATACATAACTGTTTTTTTTCTGCTAAAATGCCAGTTTTGTTGTAAAGCCCTCCCTCTAGTGGTGTAATATGGTCATAATCATCTATTTAGTTCTGTAGGACATTTTCCTTCAAGAATGCATTCAAATCAATCAACTTGAGCCACACACAATGACACGGAAAATTGCGTTTTGCTGTTTTTTGGTGTAATTGGCAAATATACGACATTAAAATTCTACCTACTACATAACATTGCTTCTCCAATCAATAACTGTGTTAAGCAATGTCGATAATAAATTATAACTACAACTCTCACTTGCAGTAGTTATAACATATTAGCAAACATTGAGTTTGAAACGGGAGGTTTCTTCAGTAGTTGACGTCCGTCAGTACGGCATCGACTTGAATACATAAATCAAAATTAGCAGAGGATGGTTTCGATCCATCGACCTCTGGGTTATGGGCCCAGCACGCTTCCGCTGCGCCACTCTGCTGCCTCGACTTCCGTTTAGGAAATACTAGTTATCAGCACTACGTCATCATAGAATTATCATCATAGAATCTGTTTTGCACTGTAAAGCTACGTATAATTGTGTTAAATCTGCTAAAAGGACAATTAACTATTCAAAAACAGGCAGTTAAACACATTTTAATGAGTTTTTTTTAGATAATAAGATTTCTGAAACCGTGCGTTGTAGTTGAATAGCAATCCACACGGGGGCATAAATACATTTGATTCAATAATGTTCTGGAAAAAGACAACCATAGCAAAAGTGATCCCCGATAAATCATTAAATGTAATTTTTTTTGCAGTGGATCAAAAAGCACCTGGACAACACATGCAGCATCTTATAGACTCAAATTTTATTGTGTTTATAACAACAGAAGTATTAACCTAATTGTGCTTTTAATAATCAAATATCTTATTTAAACGCTTAAGGCTGCAACCAAAACACAACTGTGCAAATAAAGCAAAGCAAACATTCTGAGGTAGGCTACTAACATTACAGGTTTGGTGTGTATTTCTTAGGGGTACTTTTAAGCGTTTAAGAGTTCGTTTATCCCAGTGGTCTTATGTGTAAAACCCATTAGCTGTTAAAGGGAAAATAATAACATTTATCTCATTATTTATTCACCCTCTACAGAACAGAAAAAAAGATAGTTTGAGAAATGTCTGAGTGGTTTTGTCTCAATACAACAGAAATGAATGGGGCAATGGTCACCAAGGTTTGTCAAAACTAGCTATATCTTCTTTTGTGTCCTGCAGAAGAAAGTCATACAGGTTTGGAATTACATTGGGTTAAATAAATAATTTTGGGGTAAACCCTTTACGTCAGCAGGTGATAAATAATTAAGGTCATTGAGTTGAGTTGATGAAACTCCCAGTAGGACAGTTTAGGAATTTTGCTAAACATCTAACAGATTGCTCCAACCACTTAACTTTGTAAACTCTCAACGGTAGACCTATTTATGCATTTTTAAATCACAAACATATATTTTTACATATTTTTTTAAAGAATTCTGAATTCTACAATTTGTTTGAACTTTGCCAACATGGATCTTAAAGTCTAAAGTTTTTGTAGGCAAATGTTGCACCTGTGCGCTGTCTCTCATTGGTTGAAAGCACAGTCAGATTCCACCGCAGAATTATCGGATTGAAAATCAGGGAGGAGAGTTCATAACGCAACGCAACAAACTCACAGAGATGCAGTGCTTAACTTTCTAAACAACGGATTTTACACATCACGAAGTTTGCCTCTCATACAAGCCAAAGCTCAACCTTACGGATATCAGGTAAAGCTATTTAAATGAAAACCAGGTTAGAAATTCGTTTGAAAGTTTTAAAGATTTTTATAAAGAGCACATTTATTATTAATAATATTATTATTATTATTATTGGCTAGCCTATTTGCAGAATAAAGTTTTTGATATAACAAGAACATAGAAAACAACAAAAATACAAGCTACAGCAAATTGTGGAACATCCCTGTCTAGGGGTCTAGCCATAATGTTTTGAAGTGTCATTTGTGAAAATGATGAATGATCTTTATCAGAAAGGAAAACAAGTTTCTTAAATCAGTTAAACGTGTGTCGCCTAAATTAGGCACGTTACGCATAATGTACATTACAGGAACATCTGAATTAGAGCAATTGTTTCTGTTATTTTAAGTTCTGTCGTTCGCTACTGTGGACACTGCATGTTAACCAACAAAGTTAACCAATCTTTTATCGTTTTTACAGAATAATCATGCCACGTTCGTTTTTGGTGAAAAGCAAAAAGTGTTCATCATACAATGTGCACCGACCCTTTGACACGGAGCAAAGTGAACAGAAAAAACTTCCAGAATCAGCACCCAAGACAAGTAAGTGCCATTTATAGCCTATAGGCTTATTTTTTATTTTCAGTGCTGAAATTCATTATGTGACAAATAGCCAAGTTAACAAGATTTCACAATTCGCCTCTCAAAAGCTTTTTTTAGGCTACAAACAATCCACAAGATAAAAATAAAAATGTCGGAGTCTCTTATAATAATTTCCATTATACAATGTATATATCTAATTCTGTAATATGTTGGGAAATTATTTGTTTAACACCTGTCAGACTGATGTTTATGAGTTTTCAGCCTGCAGGCTATTTGATTCAGGACCGAAGCTCAATAGTTTTTGACACAGCCGCTCTTTCGCCGCAACTCCATTAAAGTCCGTAAGCTTGTCGAACGGTTAGGGTGGATGTCACGGATATGCAAACTAGACCCATACAAACAAGAGACCAACATTCATAACTCCTCACAGGCCATTAGGGTTCATTTGGGGAAACTTATATAATTATATAATTAAATCGTGCAGAAGAAAATCATTATTCTGCTGCCAGGTATTTTTATGCACACACATATTGAACTGAAATCAAACGTCTTTTACATTCTTTATATGTTTTCCTTTAGTGAGGAACAGTTTACGTTTCTGGCCCTAAACATTATTTGAACACAGTTAAATATATTAAAATATATGAATGCCATTACAGTGGAAAAACAAAAGGTTACTTTTTACTAGTCTATTTAAAGAAGGGCAGCACAAGCAAAACTTTCAAGAAACACACATTTTTTGGTTTTCTCTTTTAATTTAATTCAATTTCTAGTTGTTTGTAAGCAGAAAAGTAGTTCTGAATATGTCACTTACTTTATTCGTTAAATTTATTGTTATTTAAAACAATTTAATACATTCTAAAGAGCAGCTTAAAGGGATACCCAAAAATGAAAATTCTTTCATTTACTAGTCAAACCTATGACTTTCTTTCATCTACAGAACGCAAAATAAGATATTTTGAAAAACATTAATAACCAAACAACATTGGACCTCACTGACTTCCATTGGGAACACAAAAAATAAATTTCTCGAAACATCTTCTTTTGTGCCATGCATGCAATTTTGATGGTCTAGCTTCATTTTGTGATCTAATGCAACCTGCAACAATGCATCATGTCTTTCAGTTTTGTGATTTTGTTCTGAATTCTTAGTCCCCGCATTAGTCCCGTCAGAACCAAAGGAGCGTAAATCCCCAGAGCAGCCCAAGCCAGACACCGCCTCCCGGCCATCCCACAAAGACCCGTATGACTTCATCAAGTGTGAGCGAGAACTCGACTGCCCGATACCATCTCACCCTGAGGTCACAATCAGTCGCCCTTATTTTATATCTGGTGAGTATGTCATTATAACTTGCGTCTGCAAGTTCACAACATAACATTCAAAATGATCATCAACATGTCTCTACCACCAACAGAACCTCAACTGGCAGAATTCCCTCCCTACTACAAGAGTTCTTACGCCTGGGATCACGTTCCCTCCCCATATGACTTCAGACAGATGAGCTTCCCTCCGTCGCTTCTCCAGCACGCCAGCAGTCTGTATGGAGCTCACCTGAAGCAGAGCTCTGAGCTTCCACAGCCGCTGGATTGCAGCACACACTACTCACCAACATCAAACACATACCACTGCATTACATGTGATAAGGTATTCAGACATGCATTACGTGTGTTTACCCATTTAAACGTTTAGTGACAAAAGTATCCACAGAATTTGGAAATATATGACAAAACTAAATATAACTCTTCTCCAGGTGTTCTCCACCCCTCATGGTCTAGAGGTTCACGTCAGACGTTCTCACAGTGGCACGCGTCCCTTCGGCTGTAGCATCTGCAGGAAGAGCTTTGGCCATGCTGTTAGCTTAGAGCAACACATGAACGTCCACTCACAGGTAAGAACAGAGAGCTCACTGAATAATGGATAAAAATCTTTAACATCACATAGTGGGAGGGGCTATTTGATGTCAGCTGGCATTATAGGAATGTAATTAAGTAGTGAGAGAAATAATGTTCATGTTTTCATTTTGTGTATAAAGGAAAGAAGTTTCGAGTGCAAGATGTGCGGGAAGACTTTCAAACGCTCCTCAACGCTGTCCACTCACCTGCTGATCCACTCGGACACGCGACCGTACCCCTGCCAGTACTGCGGCAAGAGATTTCACCAGAAATCTGATATGAAGAAACACACCTACATTCACACAGGTGACAACAGCAACACTGACATGATTGAGAAGATACTAGAATAAAGAAAACCATACATTTAAATCTTATAAAACATATAGTTTTAATTCTGAACAAATCTTGTGGAAATGCGTCCAAAGCCTTTATTCTATACAAATCATTACAAGGTACAGGCATGTTTGCTGAATAAATCTACACTTTAGACGCTTAGGTTGGCTTGCTTTCTAGGGTGTGTTTCCAAGAGTGACACAGCTACAGATAAATCAAGAAGAGAAGATTAAACAAATACTGTCTTGATTTGCATACCTGGTCTTCCGGCTTTGCTGATGCCTCTTGGAAAGTTCCCTTTGCATGCGTGCCGTAGCAAACAGCCACTCCTGTATCGGAAAACAGAACAAATCTGGGTGGCACGCAAATCCATACTTTAAGCAGTTTACCAAAGCAAAGACTTCCCACTTAAGTTTTCTGTTCTTGACAGCACTGTTTTAAAGTCATTTATGTTTGTTTACAGGTGAGAAGCCTCACAAATGCCAGGTGTGCGGTAAGGCCTTCAGTCAGAGCTCCAACCTTATCACTCACAGTCGCAAACACACCGGATTCAAGCCGTTCGGCTGCGACATCTGCTCCAAGGGCTTCCAGAGGAAGGTAGATCTTCGCCGGCATCACGAAAGCCAGCACAGCCTGAAATGATGGTGTGATGGACAACAGGAAGAAAATGAAGACCGGCTGTCCAAGGCGTGGAAAAAGACAAGTGAAGAACGTGAAATTATACGTTTAATTAAAGACTCATGTTAAGAGCCACAGAGCCACCATACAATACATAACAAATTGTTCGGAAATTCATGAAAACATTAAGATTGAATATGGACAATTGAGGGTGCACTCAATGAATTTTGTTGTCATAGAAATGCACTTTTGTTAAAAGTGTAAGAACAGGGGTTACTGAGAGAAAGTGAGAAGTAGGCTACACGGGTGAGCATGCTGTCAACAAATCAGAAAAACTTTATATCCCAATAAAGAGTTTAATGTGAGAAATATCCTGACCAGCCTGATCTCTAGGAAATTCATAACTATTTTACACGGTCATATTCATATTAGGTGTAGGCCTATTTAGGTAAAAACAATTGTTGTAGTGCTGTCAAATGATTAATCGCGATTAATCGCATCCAGAAGAAAAGTTTGTGTTTACATAATATACTGTTTGTCTGTGTACTGTGCATAATAATTTTGTATTTAGAAATGCATACACGTATTAGGAAATATTAACATATATTTATTTATATTTACCTATAATTAAATTGTATCTAAATGTTTATCATTTTTTACTTCATATTTTTCTACAATATATACATGTATGTAAATGCGTTTATAAATACAAAATTATTATGCACAGTACACAGACATATATTATGTAAACACAAACTTTTATTCTGGATGTGATTAATCGCGATTAATCGTTTGACAGCCCTATTAAAAAGCAGTGACGATGATGCCACCTTGTAATGTAAAACCACGAGATTGTGTTGTGTAGATTATCAAATTTATTTGTCACTACCAATAGCAAATTTCTGTGCTGTATATTTTAATGCCTGTAAAATCAGATACATTTTATAATAACGCGTTTAATTGAAGTGAAAAGATTGTACAGTATCTTAATTCTTGTACTATTTATAGAAACTCATCTTAAGGTTGCCAAATAAATACTACTGTGGTTGTAAGGAGCTTGTTCCACAATTCATAAGTTTTATATTTAGATGTGAAATACAGAAAAAGGGGGAAGGGTCACATAAATGTGTTAGAAATCAGTCCGGGCTTAGTGAAAAATGAGACCGCAAACAGGGCTTTGCCGTGTTTGTCTTCACGTGTCTCCGCCCTGTCGAGGATCCGGATACACAGTTCCGTTGGTCCTGCTGAAGGTTCTGCACTTCGCCAGAGGCTGTGTGAAATCTCTGGTGTGACAGGAGATAAAGCCTCATTCAAATGGGTACCTGGAACTCTACATGCAAATCTCCCGCCTAGCAGGTTTGTAAACTTCACGCGGACATCGCGGGCAGCCTATGAAACCACGAACGAGATTGTTTGCGGCATTTTAAAACTTTTTCGTGTCACTGTGGGATTTAATGGTCTTAGTTGTGCAAACATGTCGACTACGTCGCATTTGAGAAAAGCACAGAGATTTACTGACACAGAGGTCACTCCCATCGGTAGAGTTCCAGCTGCTTTGCCAAACAAATTCTTACAGACGCAGCCTCGCGCTCACCGCCCATCTCAAACAAAAGAGACAGTTAGGAAAATCCAATCAGTCTACGTGCCATAAAACACACATTACACACTTCTCCCGTGGTCCCTAACGACATTCAACCTCTGCCATTGATCTGTCACAATAGCGAAACGTGTTCATCGTGGGCAGGCGCTGTAATTCAACCATTATAAGAGGAAGTGATTAAGAGAAAAGCTGACGGTTGAGCAGAAATGTCATCACTTCCACCGCTGACCTGTTCCCCATCTTCCCCCTGCACACCTGCGAAAACCCCCCACACACATAAAAGGTGCTGAATATTAGGAAGGGAAATCAGTGTCCGCATCAGGGTAGAAGCGGACGGTGCGTTCTGGGTACGGCTGGTAAACAAATCTGTGGTGTCCATGCAAATTAACGTGTATATTTATTCCCTGGGCAACGGTGACTGAATCAGGACAGTTATAGAAGTACATCCTGGAACAAGACGGGATATCCAACGGCAAATCACAAGCTTGCTCAGCGAGCCAATTGGCATCAGATTTAGATAATTGACGCTGTCTGAGCAAACAGGTTTTCAGGACTGACATGAGTAGGTGGGGTCAGTTTACTGTAGAATCAAAGGGAAAAAAAGGGGAAATAAAGGGCAAATGCATGTAAATGAAGAGTTCCACTTCCTCTTTTATTACAGAATGTGTGTGTGTTTATGGATCACTGCTTTCACACGATTTCAAATCTGAATGAAATCTGAAAATGCTTTGTTCTTACACAACCTTGCACTAATTTAAAAAATAGGAAAATCAAATTAGCCTCAGGGGCTACAGTAAGAGCTTATGCAAGAGATACACGCCAATCAAATATTTGGACACTCACTCCTTCTTTCCTTTTAGATTTTAGTTTTATTTATTCGTTCTTTTTACATTTTGAAATACACACTGTTAAATTCTATCAAAGTACAATCAAATTGGCTTGACCAGTCATTTAAACTTACTTTTTAAAATTTAGGCCAGTGATGAGATTATGTAACTTAAAATCATAAATTGAATTTAGTTTTATAAATTAAAGTAATGTAAAAAAACTGTTTGTACTTAAAAAATGTAAGGCAGCTACAATTTTCAGCAGTGCATTATTCATAAGTTTATTAAAGAAATATTAATTTACAAATATATGTATTTTATATGTATATGTTTATATTTTACTTTAAGTACTTTTACAGTTTAAAGGGATAGTTCTCCCAAAAATGAAAATGAATTACTCTCTAGTTGTTCCAAATCTGTATAATTTTTTTGTTCTGATGAACACAGAGAAAGATATTTAGACGAATGCTTGTAACCAAACAGTTCTTAGACCCCATTGACTACCATATAGTGGGAAAAATTACAATGGTAGTCAAAAGTGCCCCAGAACTGTTTGCTGTCCTACATTCTTTAAGATATCTTCTGTTGTGTTCAACAGAACAAAAAATTATAAAGTAATTGTTCCTACTATGGTAGCCAATGGGGTCCAAGAACTGTTTGGATATACTGTAAGCATTCTTCCAAATATCTTTCTCTGTGTTCATCAGAACAAAGAAATTAATACAGATTAGTAAATGATGACAGATTTTTTATTTTTGGGTGAATTGTCCCTTTAATACTTCTACTACACAAATCTAAGACAATATTTCAAACTCACTCTGTAGGATTTGCACATGTTCAGTTTCTTTAGAATGAACTCTAACTTTGCACATGCGAGATGGTTTCTGATATTTTGGACAAGCCAATATCATAAAAAACTGGATCTGGTGCCAAAAGCTGTTAATGCCTGCAGGCGAAAGAGAAATTTGACCTAGTGTTTATCAGTCTGCATATATAAACAACATTAACACACACACACACTGAATCAACACATCAGCACAACGAAATGACACAAAAACTTCACGCACTTAATAGTTAAGTATGAACGTTCTTGAGAGGTCGGAAGATCCTTAAAGATTATACAGACAGAGCCATATGGGAGAAGGAGAGAAAGAAGGGAGGGAAAAGATAAAGGGGGAGAGATTTGGTTAGCAAATAAGTCATATGCAAAACACAGCGCTTGCCTGAGGCAAAGTAGTAGCCGACGAGAGCAGAAGCTATGAGCTTATCACACAGAGGACTATCAAAAATGAAAATGATCACCTTGGACAATAAAGAATTGAACTTTCTATTAATCTCGAAGAAAGGGAAAAACAGATGGCACCAACCATAAAAAGCTTTAAGTACATTGACACAATTCTTCTATATTTTCAAAAATGTAACAAGGTGTTTTTGTAGGCTACTATTAAAGTGCATTGCAAATTTCCACTTATTTTAAATATGAAATATTTTTCAATAAAGAAAACAAGCAAATCCTCCAGTAACAAGTAAATGTCTAAGATCCTAAGGTTTGCGAAAGAACGTCAAACAAAAAAGAAAGAAAAATATTGACTTTTGTGTTTGACTAAGTTTCTGCAGGCTTGTTACAGAAGCAAAGGAAATATTTATTTTCTTCTTTCTACAGTATATGGAAATTAAGTATATTTACATGTCACATTTTTGTGCTAACACTGGCAGTCATGCACACAGACCTGCTGGTTTGCAGATGAGTGTGAACCGTTTAAGCCTTTTAAGATCTAACTGAACTACTGGCGTTTCTCAAACAAAGTGCCTGTCCCAGAGTTTTATGGGTTTGGAGATGAACAGAACCCACAGATAGACAAGTGAAGCGTCACTTGAATGACACAGCACGGCCCGAAACACACAGATTAGAGTGGAACAGACGATAAGAGGCAATCATTATTTAAATACACTTGGAGGATTATGTATAGGTCCATAGAAAACTGAGATGTAGGAATCAAATGAAAGCTTGAGTATTGAAACCAAACCTTGAGTATTACATTTATTTTTGTTTTATACATGCTCTGTACTGTTGGGAATGTCAGATATGTGTCATAAAAAACTAATAACAAGAGCGACCCATTCATTTGGAGTATAAAATAAACAGACACCAATAAATGATGGCACAGATATATTTTTTAAACAATGTTCTCGCACAACATCAAAGAGAGTTGATTTGTTTGTTAACGCAGGAAACGTATGGCGGGTCACATGATGCCATGGTGAACTAGTGATACTGAGTGATTGACAGATACCAGACATGAGGGGTGGGGGAGTTAAACCTAGGCTGCGTCCGAAATCGCATACTGTGACAGCACGTACTGAATTTGAATAAGTACCTACCTATCGGCCGTCAAAACAGTACGCTCTATATAGTATGAGTGGGAGTAGTATGAATACATTTCGGACATACCGTGTCCGCCATGTTTTATGGTCATGTGACCCGTATGCTCTTTGACCTATGACGTAGTAACAACAGCCTACACGTGAGAGTTGATAAAAACATAATTTAGTCACGAGAAATTCATTTATTGGCACTTATATTAAAAATTGATGCCCGCCTTAAAGTTTTCCGCTATATTTATTTGATTTACTTTTGAAATTTGACCGTTGCTCAGCTCCCGTGGCATCATGGGATAGAGAAGTGTCCATCCGATCCACACTCACAAATCTCGGCGGAAGTAGTAGACCATCCGGGTATTTCTCGCCTACTGTTTTTTGCATACTGAGGTTTCGGACATACTATTCATGACTCATACTCATTTTCGCCTACTATATAGTATGGAAGTAGGCGATTTCGGACGCAGCCCTAGTCTCAGCCTCAGCCGTCATGCCCACGATCCATTGGCTGAACGTCTGATGCATATGGCACACTTTTCTGGAAACACTTCAGCACGTTCGAAGTCGTCATCTGATTGGTTGAATTTCACAGGATTTCTGGGAGACATGCGTGTCGCGTTCTTTAAAGGTCCGCTTGGAAACAACAACTGATCTAAGAAGTAAGCTGTCGCGTTAACAACGGTTGCTATAAGAATTCATCACGATCGACTAAACGCTCAATTCTTAAAAGTATGCGAAGTTCATGGCATAAACTTATAATCGTTGTTACTGTTAACTTTTGACACGTTTGTGAATGTACATCGGTCTGTTACTGCGGGGACATTCCCACGCCTCTAAACATGACGCGGCACAAAACGAAACGTGATTGGTTGCTTTACCTGTCAGTCATATGGCTTCTTGGGCGGGCCAAAGAGAGCG
Organism: Triplophysa rosa; assembly: GCF_024868665.1. Lineage (NCBI taxonomy): Eukaryota > Metazoa > Chordata > Actinopteri > Cypriniformes > Nemacheilidae > Triplophysa > Triplophysa rosa. Next base: position 15,293,414 of record NC_079908.1, read on the forward strand.
GCGATACGTATGAAGGTCTGGCTATGCGAGACTCAGACTAAGTTAAACCAAACGTTGTCAACAACTCAGCCACGTACATGGCTAAACCGGCTCAGGCCGAGCGAGGACAGCCTAAAAGAAAACAACAGAATAACATACTGTAGAAAAACTAAGACTCAATGTGGGAATTGTGAGTAAAGTCATGAGAAAGGAAACAGAACAGATGAAATCTGTTGGTAGAGAAGAGTTCTCAGGGCAGGCAGGGTCGTGATGGCAGAGGGATGGTCTTATCAGACTGCAGCCATGCTGTAACGGTCAGAGCTCTGGAACCCTGAGCCGGGAGGAGCGACAGCCGGAGACGAGAGATAATCGTGTGGCACGAGCAATCAAAGAGAAACAGAAGTCACAGCACTTTATTTCTCACTTTCTCTCATAACAGCTATGACAGAGTGTCACTCTACATTTAAACTCCAAATCCATCAGCACTGCTCGTCTACAAAGCTCAGAGTCTCATAATATGAGGAGGAAACAGGCTCTAATCTGACTGAGAAACGTGTGGAAAAAGCACTGGCCCAGCTATAACGCACCAAAAATAAATCCTCTGCCTTTGTCATCATATCACGTACGTGACGTCATGACGCATAGGTCTAAATCAGAATGAAATGGCGTTCACTACACAAAAACTTACAGATATGACAACAATGATCAAATTATAAGAACCTGACGTGTTCACCTTTTTAACATGTAAAAAGACAACTTTCATTTTTGAAAATCTTAGTGTCTAATCTTAGTCTTAGTTTAAAAATCATTTAATATTACACACTAAACGTAAAAAAGGCACGTGTTTTGATTAGCGGCCAGAATATTTTCAGTAGCTTACTGCAGACAAACGGAGCAACATAAAACAGTGCTGCCCCCACGTGGACACATATGCAAACGACACCTCTAATCCAAATGTTACAAATAGCCTTTAATGGGATAGTTCACCTGACAAAAACATACCGGGTCATCATTTATTCACCCTCGTGCCGAAACATACAAAATAAGATATTTTGAGAAATGTCTCTGTGGTTTTGTGTCCATTTACAAGTCAATGGAGGTCAACGTTTGGTAACGTCCTGCAAAATATATACTGTACATTTTTGTGTTCTGCAAAAGAAAGTCATACAGGCAGTGTTGGGTAAGTTACTCTCAAAAAGTAATTAATTACTAGTTACTAATTACATATTCAAAAGTGTAATTAGATTACTGTACAAATTACTCTCTCCAAAAAGTATTTAATTACTTATTACTAATTACTTTCTATATCCTACATCAACCTTGGTTAGTTAAGTGATTCAAGGATAGGCATGAAAGGGCTCTTTTTATTCATTCAAATAAATAATATTAAACTACATAAAGTATATTATTAACTGACCAAAGTATTACAAATGTGAGAATTATACATTAAAGCACAGATTTTAAAGTTAGACTTTGCATTTTGATGTCAATTCCACTATTGCACACACATATAATACACAAAGTATTTAGTTTAATTACATCAAAAGTAACTGTAATTAAATTACAGAAAAAATAAGAGTAATCCCTTACTTTACTTTTTCAAGGGAAAAGTAATTAAATTACAGTAACTAATTACTTAGTAACTAGTTACACCCAACACTGCATACAGGTTTGTATTCACTTGAGGAGAAGTAAATGATACTGATGATAAAGAAGATATACTGATAGATAGATATACTTAAAATAATAAAGAATATACTTTATTTGCGTGAACTATGACTATGAGTGAATTTTGTGATAATGGTCACAGTATAGATAATGCAACAACGGCAATGAAAAAAATCCACCATAAAACAGCAGGTATTCATATACAGGTTTTATTCAACATTTGTGTATAAACAGAGGCCGCAAATGCCTTCCAAACGTTTCAGTCTGCAGAAATCGGTATCTATTTGTACAGTCCTATAACCAGAACATTAAGATAATATTAGCAAGAATAAATAGCGACAAAAACTTGGAAAAGGGGAAAGAATCCATAGCCTGTCCCAGTGGCTGTCCAGCATATCTTAATGTGTTAAAGGCAAGATTTCAACATAACCAGTTATAACACTACAATGGATGATACAGATGACCTCTAGCAGTGCTTTTAATACCTGTTACATTTGTGGATGAACCAGAACAAATTTATGTTTGCAAATTATGTCTCTCCAACACTTCAGGCTTAAGTGCACATCACTCTTAATCACAAATTATTTATCATAAGCCAGAATTTGATGACAGGTCACGTAAGAAAATGTCTCACGCTCTGTAGAAGAGTTCTATAAACAATGTTTTGTCAGTATTTGTAATTTTGTTTGAAAGAAACAGCTTGTGAAATATCATGCGCCGCATCACTCCCATATAACTGGAACATGTTTATATATTCATAACCCAGTAACATTCAACAATCTAAAGAAGCACATGAAATAAAACGAACACAGTGGGAATGCTTTGTATCACCTAAGCTTACCTGCCTTCTAAAAGCAATAGATCACAGTTTTTTACTTTCTTTGATTTATGCCAAGAGTTTATACTGCAGAGAGGAAAATGCTCTGTCAGTTCCACAGTGGGTTACATGTGAGTGAAATCTCCAAACCTGCTTGAAAATGATGATTTAACACTTTGTATGATTGTTGTATTGAGTTGGGATGGGTGTAAGACGCAGGACATTTACATTTAGTACAGACGATGGAGGTTTAAGACAAACTCAGCCAGACACAACAAACAATTGTCATGGCGATAATGGAAACGCACTTTACTGCACACAGTTTAAAAAATCCTCCTAGAGTTGCCAGAATTTGGTTCCATCTTACTATTGCGTCAAACAACACTTATCAAACATATAAAACAAATGTTAAAAAAAATGCTTTTAAGAAATAAACATGCCTGCATGTTAAATAAAATAACTAAAGCACCTCTTGGAATGAAAATAAAAACAACTTAAGAGCATTCATTTTTACTTTTTACAGAATTAACAGAAATTTTACAAAAACACAATACGTATAAGCAGGAGCTGTTATTGTTGCAAACAGGAAACTGCAGTACTGCACTGTTACTGAAAATAACCCATCCTTCATCAAAACATCTGACATAAGTCAAGTGTAACAGCAACATTAGTGTCGCCTGCTCGGTTTGTGCTATATACAGCGTTTCTTCTTCATGTCTTAAAATAAGACCAAGAGAGCAACGTTACTGTGAGAAGAGGGAAGATTTTTAAAACGCATCTCTCCATTTGGTCATCTCTTAACACTAGATATACAGCAGGGAAACACTCATGTTTGTGTGCTATTTTTAGCATCATCAAATTATTAATGACATCTTTCATACATACTGTGCTAAACGTATTCTTGCGATATCATTTCTGATGAATCCATGATTCGGATCAAAAAATGAAAGACACGGGGAAATATAACAGGATATGTATGGAAGATACAGTACTTCATAACACGGATCAAGTTATTGATAAATGCAGACATATTTTGAAAAGACACCAATGTTGATATCAGTCCCCAAATAAATAATCATAATTATTCTATATGTATTACATAAAAACAGATAAAAGAAAAATAGATTACTGTAGATCTCTTTCACAAATACAAAAAAATCTAAATCTCCAAAAAGATAAATGAAATATGTTTTTAAATGTCTAAACACAATAGTGAATCCTTAAATATTGCTTGATAGAGAGGTAAGGGCAAATAATGTACAAAACAAATAAAATATATGTGAGATTGAACTCGGATCAATTACTACTGGATTGTTTCTCAATGTTACCTCACTTTTAAATTAAAATCACATCAACACTGACAATAACTGAACCGAACAGCATCTTCTACACAAGAATCTTATTAAATTATATCCTTTAAATGATTGACGAAACATTTCGAGTATTTACCTATTTATCTTCAATGGTTCCAATAAGAACCACTGGGTGTCTACTGAATCCTGACACGAAATGCAACAGTTTGGAGCTGAATACTGAATTGTAGCAGCACAGAAAAAATGTGTTTTATAAGTGACCAATGGTGACACACAATGTAAGACAAACATGACAAAGAAATCCAGGAAAGACAGTGGAGTGGATCTGAGAGGATTCCCTGTCACCAACTGAAATGACAGTTAAAGGCCTGTGTACAGGACACACAAGCATGCTCAGGGATCCAAAATCAAACACGATCTGTGGACTCACACCATGAAGAGCAAAGGTGCTGAACTGACACTGATGTTGAGAGGAAGGTAAGCTCTTTTAAGGTACATTTAGGGTTCTGCAATATTCAAGATGTGCTCAGTATTTCGAGTTCCTCAGCGTTTAAAAGGGCTGTGGCGCCCCCTAGCGACTACCGCTTGAAAGTGAGTGAAAGTCAACACACTTTTACCCAGGTGTCGCTGTTGTGCATTCCAGTGTCCATTATACCTGGTGGATGGGCATGCTTGCTCTTTCCCTCACTCCCACGAGGGTGACAAAGGAAATATTTCTTACACCTCTGTGGAAAATAGGATACTCTGTCTCTTACTGTCCGGTGTCGGGATGGTCTCCAACTGGAGGAAATACAGCAAAACTTGCACCTACACCATCAAATACAGAGAACACATGTCAGTAATGAGACAACTGGGAAAAAACCCAAGTCAAATCTAGTTCAGCACACAGAAATACAGGACACATGATTTGCTAGCTTAAAGGAACACTTCACCCAAAAATGAAAATTCTGTCTTCATTTACTCACCCACCATTGACTACCATAGTAGGAAAAATTGCTTCATAAATTTCTTTGTTCTGACAAACAAAGAAAGATATTTGGAAGAATGCTTGTAACCAAACAGTTCTTGGCCACCACTGACTGCCATAGTAGGAAACAATTATTTATACATTTCTTTGTTCTGTCGAACACAAAAGAAGATATTTTGAAGAATGTAGGAAAGCAAACAGTTCTGGGGCACTTTTGACTACCACTGTAATTTTTCCTACTATGGCAGTCAATGGTGGCCAAGAACTGTTTGGTTACAAGCATTCTCCCAAATATCTTTCTCTGTCTTTATCAGAACAAAGAAATGCATACAGATTTGGTACAACTCGGGGGTGAGTAAATCATGACAGAATTTTTCTTTTTGAGGGTTCAGGGTATGGTGGTAGTGCTCACCTGTGACATGACCTCCAAAGACCAGCTATCCCCCATCGTAATGGGTTGTGTGGGGTTGGTGGGGATCTTGCTGTCCTTCTCTGAGGGTCGTAGCAGGGTGGGGCCAAACACAGTTGCCAGATTGTGAAGCGACATCTTGTTCACACTCTCCTTTTCTGCGATCCTAAAAATAAAGACAAAGAAAAATGACAGCTAATCAGTTTGAAACAAATCATCCGACATCTCATTAATATATAAAGTATAAATGATTTAAGGCCTGTTTGTGACATTTATGCAAGTTATGCACATCTCCTTCCCCTGTTTTTTATTGTAATACAAAAAATGTCATTTTCATGATTGCAATGTTTGTAAATTAAATGACTTTATTTTCATTCTTAAATAAAGGATTTATTAATAACCGTACTACTGAAATACACAACAATCATTCTCTTCACTGTCATACTAAAAATCTCATTCATCTCAGAAACTGGTGTACCTTTTAAGATGATCCAGCAGAAAGAGGAAGGTGACAAGGTTTGGCTCTGGTAGAGATAGCAGGAGGTTCAGCATGCAGCTCTCTTTAGCCACGCTGTCTGAGAGAGCTACAGAGAAACACGGACACAATCAGCGCACTTTCAAGAGGCCAAGACTGCTACAGTATATACTCAGCAGCTCAAGCAACAAACCGATGCCTCCTGCGAAGTTCGGATAGAGCTCATCCGTGAACAGCGGCTCAGGGAGCTCCCGGAAATACAGCTTGAGAGTTCCAGCGATAGCGTTCACATCCATCTCGCTCATCATTACCGACACGTCCTTATTATCTGTTACAGAGAGAGAATGAGAGAGCTGATCTACGACGGTCCAATATAGATGCCCACTTCAGTTAAGCTACTGTACAGTGATGCTTGATCTACTCTCTCTAGTAGGTCATGTTCGGTTTTGTGATACTCACTGGTGTCGAAAGCTGTCTTGAGCGCCTGGATGTCAGTGGCCACACCTGAGACGCGGTAGATTCCCACTTCCTCCATTCCCCTTCTCTCGATCTCCTCCAGACACTGTCTGACGATGTATGGCACTTTAGAGCGCTCGCGTCTGAAAACATAACATACAGCAAACATCACACGGGATACCAACTTATAGACAACTCCTCAACTACATTGCTTTTACTTTAATGTACATCAATCTGGGATTGAATTTTATAGGAATGCCATTAGAAGCTATTCAGTTCAAGGACACTTGACTAGAACAGTGTTACTAAACTTTGTTAGCTGTGCGTGGTCATCTGTTTCTACTCACTTGGTCACTGTGGAGATGTTTATTCCAAACACACCCATGGGTTTCCGTGATGGCATCCTCTTCAGGCTGAACTCCCGGCTGGTGAATTTCATGGATATTTTCACCTCGATCTTAAGAAAAAGATGCACATTGAGTCATAACAGTGAGTAAACATACATTAAGCCTGCAGTAGAGGAGCAGACGTGGAAACACTCACTCCGTTCATAGGAATAACTGTTCTCTGCCAGTCTTTTCCCTGGAGCATCTGAGGATCCAACTGAAGACACAAAAATACATCATAAGGTAAAACATTATGGTAATAATTACATTTATGCAATTATTTTTCGCAGACACTTCCAAAGCGACTTACAACGTACACTAGCTATTATACATGTGTGTGCATTGGGACCTATAGGTTGTGGGTTGGTTAGATGGACGTTACATTGTCTGATCTTCAGTTCAAGATGAATAAAAATATTATGCTAGCTTTTCTTAGTTACATTAGTGCGTCAGTTTTGTCATTTCTTCTCCCTAACGTAAACGTGCTATTTAATGCGAGTAAAGTTCACGTTGTTGCCTGGTCTAATCTCCATATGGTCACATATAAGGCCTGATCGCTCTCTGCTACGTAATCTCATCATCTCAGTTATTACAACCTTACTGTCACCAGCTCAGAGAGAAAGTGAGGATTCAACCAGTGTTTTCTCACACATTAGTGCCAACTAGTGTCACATAAGCTCCACTGGCACAGATATACAAATGTGATTATCCATTTGCATATGTGACCCTGGACAACAAAACCAGTCTTATGGGTCAATTTTTCAAAATTGAGATTTTTACATAATAAATGAATAAATAAACTTTCTATAGATATACGAGTTGTTAGAATATGACAATATCTGGCTGAGATACAACCGTTTAAAACTCAGGAATCTGAGAGCGCAAAAAATCAAAATATTGAGAAAATTGCCTTTGAAGTTGTTAATCAGGGGCACTGTGGCAGACCACCCACTCACAAAAATAAAGTTGTTATATATTTAAGGTAGGAAATTTACAAAATATCTTCATGGAACATGAGCTTTACTTAATATCCTAATGATTTTTGGCATAAAAGAAAAATCGATAATTTTGACCCACACAATGTATTTTTGTCTTTTACTAAAAATGTTCCCGTGCTACTTAAGACTGGTTTTGTGATCCAGGGTCACATATTATTACAGTGAGTTTTGTAGAATTGTGAGGGTACAAATCTCTTGATTTCTGTATAATCAAAAAAAAAAAAAAAACTGAAAATGAAAGAAAAAGAAAGCCTCTTCCTCAACACCATCTGACTAGCAATAGCAAGCAGCAAATCATGACTCATGTCATTTAAGCATAATTGAATCTTCATCTACGTATGCCAAGCAATTTCAAAATAAGATAGATCATCCAAAGGGAGCTTGTTGAGAACAGGTCTGCTTCCAAGACTGCAGAGAGATCAAGACACCCAAACCCCCCAGCCCCCATCGATACACCAACCTTTGCTTTCAGACCCAGATGTATTCAAACCCAGACCCCACAATGAATCGTTTGTAAAGCAAGACAATTCTGTGCTCTCTCTATGACCCCGCAAAACTCAAGGGAGAGACTGACAGGTCAGCGAATCGGATGTAGGCGTTTGAATGTGACATTTTCAGACAGCACACATGAATAATGGATGATCTGATGACTAGAAAGCCAGGGCCGAGTGAATAGCACCCTAGCAATTAAAAGGCAGATTAAACGTCTGGGGTATAAAGGCCAGTCTCCCCACCAGAGTGACTCAGGGCCCAGGTGATGAACAACACTTACATAACACAACAGGAAAATGTATGCACTCAAAATACCGTTCAACCGCTATGAATGTGCAATCGCTGTGTGTTTTGTTATAGGTGAAGTGTTTGCTGGAGGTCATACCGCCATCTGTCCTTTGCCCATTATTCTATCCGTGCTCTCTCCGTCCTCCTTGGTCATCTTAGCTTTGTTGTAGCTCTTCTCGTAACACAGCAGACGCAATGTCTGGGAGCCCTCCAACTCGATCTCAAACTCCTAAAAGGCAAATATATCACAGCGAACGATATTACCCACAATGCACCATAAAGAATCAACCCAAACAACAAAAAATAAAGCACAGAGAAAGCAAAGCCGGTCCAGGCTTAACACCTGTCATCGCTCATTTTCTTTACGTGCTCCCCTTTACTTTGGGGGATGGTAATTGCTCTTAATTAAATTGTAATAGAATTTGTCCAGAAGGCCTAATAGTCCACATGGCCTCACTTATGCGTGCTTAATTAAGAATGAATGCCTCGAGAGCGTTTCAGCGGCCGGCTCTTCTCCTCTCAGTGCTGTACGGACAGGGACGGGGATGTGGGATTTACCTCGTTCCACTTGGGTTCTGTGGTGTATCTGTACACTCTTGTTTTGGCTTTATTCACAAAGATGCCAAAGGAGTCCACCTCTAATGTGCAATACAGATCTATAGAGACACAGAGAATCTCCTCAACACATGTCAGCAAGATACTCCTTCCTTAATGTGCCGTTAGGAGACACAGGCTGAGAAAATGTGTATATGATCCCTGATAAGCACAGGAAGGGGGAGAGAGAGAGAGGTGGAGGTAAAGAGACACTTACTTAAGCTCTGTTTAAGTCCAGAGGCAGAATGGACGATTACATTCAGGAATCCATACAGTCCAGTAGATTCATCCTCTGTAAGCCAAAAGTTCAAAACAAAAAGTTGATTTTATCACTCTGAATAGACTTATGGCTCACAGGTACATCATCAGAAGTTGAAAAATATCCATTTTTTATGTAAAAGTGTGAAAAATACACATTTTATACACATGTGTACAAGCGAATTGTGCGCTATAACAAAAAGAACATTATCAATCATATAAATAGGATCCGTTTTAATTCCTCACCCTCTTTGTTGATGGTGAGGGGGATGTGGACCGTCTGGAGTTTGACACAAGAGTTTGTGAGCATCTGAAGCTCTATGGATGTCAGGCTAAAGCTCTTAAAACCTGCGGGAACGAGCAAGAACTTCGTTTAACATCCACCACTATCATCTGAACTGGTACCAGTTTCTGAAAATACTGGTTGCTGTGTAATGCCGCTCACATTTCTTCTGCTGTTCTCGGATCACCTCCTTCCACTCGGCACGCTCGAAGTCTGACGAGATCAGAAACATGTAGCTCTGCATGATAAAACAGACGAATGGACTGTAAGTTTGGGCTGGAACATCTAGAGATGAGGATGGGATAATGTGAATTTCTGACCTTTCCACTGCGATGATGCACTCTGAGGGGCATGTTAGGAGAGTTTAGCAGCAATTGTGATTCCTGTTCGGACAGTTTCTTCCTCAGTCTCTCCATGACCTTTGACCCTTTGTTGGCCCTCTGTTAGAGAAAGAAGTGAAAAATGTAAGCCGTGCTACAAAACCTAGTGAGCTTCCTATCTAGACAGCAAAACGTATACAGTACATTTAATATCAAATTCAATAAAATATTAAGCAAATGTCTTGTACCCTCTCTCGCTGGATCTCGCTCCGGAGGGATGAGATCTTGATCTTAATGGTATCAAGCTCCTCATCGGGGGTTTGTGGGATAGGTACAGGCTCTGACTCCTCCGCTGTCTGGAAGGTGAAATCCGAAAGAGGAATGTACCACTTACAGTCGTACTGCTGGCTCTTCCTGCAAACATGAAGAATGTTGGAAATAATTTAATATCCAGTCAAAAACACATTCTGGAATCTGATTAGGTGCAGTATTGATGTTGGTGCAGTAGACACAGCTCAGACTGGGTCCAAAGACTCTCAGGTTGCAAAAATAACAATAAGTTTGTCTCGCAACTAGGGATGTAACGATTCACCGTGAGCCGGTTGAAAATCGATTATAATGTGTGACGATTCAAATCGGTTGAGGCGTGAACTGAATCGCAATACATTTTTTGAACAGCAGGGGCCGCTATTTTCACTGCAAACCTAAACGTGGACATGCTGATATTTCTTAAATGCAAAAGAAATCCAAGAAAAGCACAGACAGTATTAGTTTGTTTATATTAAAGAGACTTTTTCTATTATTAATTTGCTATAAAATTGCAGTTTAGTTTTGTTATTTGAAATAAAAGATAATTTTATTATACAAAGAAACGTGAAGCATTTAAGAAATAATGCAAGGGAAGTTGTTCATTTCTAATTTGTTTCAACTCATTTTGTAAAAATAAATCGTGAGTAAATCGTGAATAAATCACATCGTGAGATCAGAATCATGAATCGCATCGCGAGCTGAGTGAATCGTTACATCCCTACTCGCAACAACAGGTGGAAAATGCAAGATGAACTGTTCTATACATAGAAATAGGAAGAATGGAAATGAAAGAGAAAGATGAGAGATGCATGGGGACTTTTCCTACCCTCCAATCTGTTTCTTCAGTTTGGCACAGAGCAGGAGGTCAGTGAAGAGAAAAACATGGCGTAGTTTTCTTGCTCCTTCCACCAGTTCCACCATGAAGCCATCCTTCAACAACTGACGGTTCTGTTGAACATACAAACCAAAGAGACAATGTAGGTACACTAAAGTAAGTTTACAAAAGGATTAAAAGAAAATATCAGTCAAAATATTATTTGAAAAACTTATTTCATTTTAATATTGAGGTAACATTTCTCAAGTTTAAGTTGTTTTTAAAATAAAACAAATAAAAATAAATGTAACTTATATAGTAATATAAAATAACACACAAAATTGCTAAAAATGAAACTAAAATGAACAAGAACACAAAAATGAACGCTAATTCAAAATATTAATAAAACTACAATAAAATGGAAGAAAGCATTAAATACATAATTTAGTTATCATAATAACATCATCATTTGGACATTTGTTATCAACAAGCCATAAAGTTCAAAAAATGTAGTTACTGAGTGTGAAATGTGTACAGTAGATAGAAAGACAGACACATATTGACTGTAATACAGTTGTGCATAAGTCCCACTAGGGGGAAGTATCATCCTATTTCTAAAACAAGACAGCAACTCAAAAAAGAGCAGCAGTCCTGTGTTGAAGACTCTTTGTTTCTGAAATTAGAAAATTGGGAGGACATTTTAAAACAGGTAACTCCTGACCACAAGCCATATGCTAATCATACAACGATAGTCCCACGAGTGTTCGGTAAGTGTGTGAAAAGATGCGCGCTTAACAAAAGCCCCAGGCCACAGGACACGCATCACTGCTCCCACGGCAACACGTCACCACTGCAGTGGAGCAAACAAAAGATGATATCACAACCATCTCATCCAGCGAGATGGTGGAACCTGGCTGCAGTCGTCTCCATGTTCAGCACACAGTGTCTGAAAGATCACCCATTATTAACACAACAACACTGTGTGTGTGTGTGTGTGTGTGTGCGTGTGTGTGTGCGTGCGTGTGTGGTTGGTGTTGTGTTGTGCGCGTGTGTGTGTGTGTGTGTGTGTGTGTGTGTGTGTGTGTGTGTGTGTGTGTGTGTGTGAAATGGTGGTTCTGCAGCTGGGCACACGGAAAAGTCACCACAGAATGATTTAACGAAATTCTCAACACGCCGGTTATGCGTCACTGCATTTTCAGTACAAAGTGTAATGATGACCTGATTTCAGTTCATCCCTCTTCCAAATGCTGATATTCCTACTTCACATGGCACCATTTTCAACATTTAAAAGAGCAGTGGATTATAAAGCATCTCTCTCTGTCAACCAACTGGGGAAAGAGAGTAATTATAACGTTTAGTCAATGCAAACAGTTCAATCAGCAGTAAACAGAACCTCTTTTTTGGCAGTAATTTATGTGCAGGGGTCTGGTGCATGTAGATGGTTACTTTCTTAAAAAAGTAGAGTAGATGAATCCAATAGTGAACACTTAAAAGAACAGTTCACCAAAAAATGAAAATTCTCTCTTCATTTACTCACCCTCAATTTCTGTGTTCTGGATAAACACAAACGATTATTTGAAGAATGTAGGAAAGCAAACAGTTATTGTCATTTTTCCTACTATGGTAGTCAATGGTGGCGAAGAACTGTTTGGTTACAAGCATTCTTCCAAATATCTTTCTCTGTGTTTGGAACAACTCAAGGTTGAGTAAATGATGACAGAATTTTTATTTTTGGGTGAACTGTCCCCTCTTCTTCATGCCCAAAAGATCTCAGTTAGCACTTGTAAAATAGAAACACAATGTTTCCAAATGGTCCCACTGTACCAGTTTCTACTGGTCATGTTTCAAAGGCAAATGGTGCAAGAAGCACATACCAGTCTGAAAGAACTGAGGTCATCCAAAACATGCAAAACTATTAAGAGAAAAAGGCAGAAAAAGATGGGAGAGGCACGCAATTACACACTTTTGTGTTACGCTATATGCCTTTAAAGTTCACGTGGCATCAAAATTGACTCTTGTTTACTTTTTCTTTATACACATTTCTGGTCTTATTCTGAATTATTCATAACTGCACGACAAAAATATGTTTGTCTACATAACCTTTCAGAAGCCTTGCCTTGGAAATAACTGGATGATGTCACCAATCCCTCATTTTTCAACTCCCTGCTTTCAACCCCTTTTGCTGAACCAATCAATTTCTAGTAAATGGGGCCTACCCTTCTCTATACAACATCCTGTTTCACTTAGAAATACATTACACAATAATAAACAAAAGAAAATAGCAAATCAATGTGATTTGTAGCTTTAATTCTGTATCTAATCTAGAATTTAGCATTAAAGACTGTAAAGTGTTTGAGAACTTAATTCAATTTCTGTATATTTCCTACCTGGTAGACTTGATAGCTCTCAATTATACTGTACTTCAGTGTTGAACGGCTATAATTAATGTTAAAATATAGAAAAAATCATCAATTTAATGGAGACATCAGTTGCAGTACTAATATCAGAATGTTGGCTTTCATTCATAAAATGATGTTGTTAAAGAAATCTGTTGTTTCTACCTTAATTTGGAGATCAAATGTGAAATTATTAGAATGTAAAAGTATATTTTAAAACATTAATGTTATGTGCAATTAATCAATCGTGATTAATCACAGAAAAATGTGTGATTAATCAGATTATTATTTTTAATCGATTGACAGCACTAATAAAAACATACCACCCAATGGCACCACAGTTTACATGGCTGACATTTCCAAAGCAATTTTACTGTAGGAGCAAGACAAAGACCTCATGCAGACCCGTACAAATACACACACAAACATCCAAAAACAAACAGGCCTGTCTCCTACTTAAAGCCCCAGTGCAAACACTTAAACTGCACAGCATACTATTAGCAAAGCTAGTCTCTTGTCTCTTATATGTGAACATAAAAGAGAAAACACTCAAACGAGCTGTCTCACCACATCAGATGACATTTTCCAGCAGCTCGCCTCCAGTAGAAACATGACAATGGCAATATCTCATAATCACCCACTACAATTGGACCAAAACCATTGAAATTTAAACCAGAAAACACACACACACACACAGCCAACCAGAACAAAATGTTGCACAGCTTCTGAAGATTAAGCTCTATGTGTGTGCAATGAGCGCAAAGCCTGCTGGGTTGTACATTTTTATCCTTCACACATTTTATCCTTCAGACCATTAAAATGTTAAAGGTCCAGTGTGTAATTTTTTGGAGGATCAGAAATGCAATATAATACACATAACTATGTCTTCAGAGGTGTATAAAGACCTTACATAAAGAAGCGTTATGTTTTTATTACCTTGAGTTATGAGTTATTTCTATCTACATACACCGCAGGACACCTTGCATGGAATTCGCCATGTTGTTACTACAGTAGCCCTAAACGGACAAACTGCTCTACAGATCGCGTTTCGTAACTCTACGTTATTTCCTTCGGCCAAGAATGGAATACGTGACGACAACTTAAGCCCAATTTATGGTTCTGCGTAGGACCTACGCCGTAACCTACGGCGTAGCCTACGCAGAGCCGCGTACACTGTGCGTACCCTACGCTGTAGCCTGACGCGCACCTCTCCAAAAATGTAACAACGTGTCAACTCAACGCGGACCCTACGCGGGTAATTAAAATTTTAATTAAACCAAGAAAATATTCAGTTAAACAATGCTAAAACATCAATTCTTTTGGTTGGTGGCGTTGTTTTTCTGATGTTTGATTGCACAAAATGTATGATAGATATCTATATTTCTAAAATGCCACAAAATCTGTGGCCCCCTGGAACCATCTTGGGGCCCCCCAGGAGGCCACGGCCCCCAGTTTGAGAACCACTGCCCTAGAGGTACTGAAGCGAAACATATCAGATGAGTGCGTGTTGCTTGCGGAATAGAGCAGGTGGCTTTAAAGCGCCTGAGGTCATCTAGCTGTGTATATATGCATGTCTGATGTGTATCTATAGGCTTTAGCATGTTTGGATTGCCTCTGTGCGTTTGTGCTTCTTACATGTGAACATACATCAAGTGCACGCTTTTATTAAGACTCTGTGTGTTTCACATGTGATGCTACAAACATTGCTCTGTGTGTATTGCAGACACAGAAAGCTGCTTTCTAAAATCTGAGGTTTCATTTGCATTTTAATGAAGTGGCTCTGGCCCAACTAGTGAAGGCCTCTGGGGCCACCCTGAATCTTTCCCCTCTCTCTCCCACATAACTCCAGTATGGGTAACACTAGAAGCCCTGGCTAAACCAACACAACCATGACCTGAACAATAATGCTAATGCATGGAGCTGCCCACTGATATCAGTTCTGAAGTTACTCTTAAATAATGAGTTCATTGTTCATTGGCATCAAGATTCATTAAGCAAACTTGGAGTAGCATTCCACTCTCTGCTAGACTCACATCCAGAACAACTAAATGAATATTATGAGCCAGATTAAACACAGTATCATGTGATCATACATTATTATACAGCTTCAAAAGAATCCAATAAATATTTATATATATAATATATATAAAAGAAATACAATCTTGCCTGATTGGTCAACAAAAAAGTATTGTGTTTCCTTATGCTGGTCTACAAGACAATAAGCTCGACAACACATTGATCTCCATGACTTCTTTCATGTACACACCATCAATATTTGATCATCTTGGTCCGTCCACATGTCACCCAAGGGAGGGAGGAGGGAGGGGTGGATCGAACAGTAACAAACTCCTCGCTGCTTGCTCAATGTGGGAGGAGCCCAAAATGCGGCGTTATGAATAATCAATGAGATGCGAGAGAGCTTGGTGGCTCATTATGGCACATTACGCGCAACCCTTGCTCGCCATCAATCATACGACAATCCATCTGCCTTTCTCCTGAAACCAGACTGCTGGAATGAAAAAGGCAGAACGGAGCGCGTCACGCTGCCCACTCTAAAACCAAACGTATCTTTAATTCCCGCATGTGAGACCAAGATCTCTTTAAGAGAGGGTGATCTCATGATGTCCGCCCTCCTTTGCCAGGGTCATCGGGGGTTTAGCTCTTACCATCTGTAACCCATGACATCATCATGATTCAAGAGAATTTAAAAGTAGAAGAGCTAAATCCCACTCTTATATCCATAAATCTCAGCACAAATATGAAACAAATATGTGTTTTTAGTGTATGGAGGATGCTTGATTTCTTCAATGGAGATTATTTGCGAGGTCTTAAGAGAGAAAATGTTGAAAATGGCTGACTATAAAACCTGACGGGAGCTCAATGGCTGGAAGGCTTTGGGGGTTGCGCATGATGGGTGATCTAGAAATTTGACATTTCTGTGCCCTTTAAAAATATGTATTTGACAAACACACTTCATCATAAACATGACGGAGGACATATGGGAGAGTGGGGGGTCTCTGTGCTCACCTCTCCTTTTTTCACGGTCATGGACTGGCGGCGAGGTGTGCTCTCTTCATTTATGCTGGACAGGAAGTTCTGCGAGATGCGGAGGGCGTCTTGCAGCAGAGGGTAATCTGGATGACTGGAGGGTGTGTGTTTCAGTAGATCCTGTATGAAACAAACAAACAAATCATATATATATATATATACACAGTATACGCATATAAATACAGGTACGTCTTATCCAAGCAATTTTTCAATAAAAAGTCAGATTACAAAGTGTTAGCCATATAAACATGGCACAAAGAGGTGGTTGCTATGAAGATGCTATGTGGTTGCTAGGGTGTTTTTTATTGTGCTTGGGTATACTAGGAGGTTGCTAACTGGCAAAAGTCAATAGAGCATATGCCCACATCTACTATTATATTCTAGTTCCTCATATAAAAGATTTCAGTCTCTCTTTGAAAGCAAGTCTGTAGAATTTTCCCATTTTATAAAGCCTACATCTGAACACTTAAGAAACACTTAAGAAGTAATAACATACCACTCCTCAACATGCTGCACTTATAATTCATATCCTGTGCTCAAATGATATGAGATAAGTTAAGTGCTAATGTTTAATTCTTAGGATCAATACAAGCATTAGTATAAGTGATGCTTTTCTTAACAAGCCACAAAGACACACGGAGGCAATGCTCAAAGAACATGATGTGATAAAGTACAGGTAACTCACGTGTAAAACAAGTGTACTCCGGGTCACTCTGTCCACGGGTTTATAGAGCAGAGCTGGCAGAGACAGGACAGAAGAGAACACACACACAGTGGGCGATTATTCACAAGAGCCACTTTCCTACCGCAGGCGCAAATGCCGATGTTTGAAACCTTATCTAATCCACCCACTCAAGAGCTTTTATACAACTGAATTTAAAAGGAGAAAAGACAACATGCTGTGAGCGAAATGTGCAACAGTTAAACTCGAAATAAACACTATGTGTGTATTCTACTGTATATACACATACCAAACAAGTACTAATACTGTATTTAAAGCAACACACTGGATCTCGTTTCTTACTTTCCAGGGAGTGTTTGGCAGTCAGGTCCTTGCACTCCTTGCTGCTCCTGACCTTGAGACTCTGGTGGTATCAGAGACAAACTCGAGATCAATAAAAAAGATGCTTGATGACTCGCACACTATCATAGAGGCTTAGTGTAAAAAGTCTGCTGACTGTAATCTGACACGTATCCTCGGTTGCTTCCTTTTTTATGTATTACTGCAGATGTTCTCCTCACCAGAGATGTTCATTGAGCACATTGCATTTGTTTATGTGAAAAGCTGCGTTATGCAAATAAAACATAGTACACATTTTAGTCACGAACAAAGCTTAACATCACAACCCATATGTTTTGTCAATGTAAGGCTTATTAGATCTGTAAACAGTTCACTATGCTCCAAACATTGCATTAAAAACACAAAGCGTGTCGTCACATTAAAAATAATTGGTTTGTTACTGTGTATATTCCACTTTCAATTGCATTGTGCGTAACACCTCCCTCCTGTCTAAACCGTGCATATAAAGAATCCCTTTTGGCCGCTCTATATTTGTACTGACAGACTAAATGAATAAATTACTCTGTCACATTTCATTTCATCTACATAAGCAGTGCAATTAAACTTTTCCTATTGTTAGCTTTACACCGGAGGCAATAAGCTCGAGAACCCTCCAGAAACTGTCCTCCCCCGCTACATTGTATTCCTACGCCTTATCATTACTTCTACACACCGCTGCGAACAAACAATTATCCTAATGTTCACATTTGCTTGTGTAAGATGGGAGAAATATCTATATATTCTAAAGGGAACAAGTAGTTGGCATGACAACGGAGGGTGGGGGAATGGAGTGGGACGAGAGGTGTATCATCATGTAGATTTTATTCTAGGTACCATCTCCTCATAACATTTAGTACGGCATAAAATCTCCTGCTCTCTGAAGAGGGCTGAGCATTACTTTTATATCTGAGTGACTGTTAAGAGAAGAGATGCAGGTACGGCCACATATAAAAGCTGGAAATGACTCAATTCTTGATGGCGGGGTGGAAGAAGGACAGAGTTAATTTGATAGAGACAACTTCTTCAACAAATTTCTGTTTTACTAGTAGTCCAAAACAACAAATCTGAATTATGTTATAGTTGGATATTCCTCCTAACCAATCAGAGACTTGTATTTGTTTGTTTCCGTAATAACCAAGGTGGGGATTTATGGTGGAGGTATCCGCTCTTGGATTACAACAACAGGCCTGGTAGATCTTACCTCAGAGATTTCGGCGAACTGCGTGTTTGCCTGACAGCATTTCTCGGCGGTCTCCACAGCGAGTTCGTAATTATCCACAAAGGCCCTGTACACTCCGAGCTGGCTCGCCTACAGAAAGAGAAAACGCACTGAATCATTTCCACTCATCTTGTCGTCTTGTTTTTCACGTACAGTGGACTTCAAATCTGTATGTTCACAACTGTTGACATTTATGAGAATATTCAAGATGGTAGCTACGGCTCTTGGGTGAAACTGTACACTGTAATGAGCGAGATGCGTGGATGGATTTGCGTGGCACAGTGACATGGGGCGGACAGACAGGACAGCGTCATCGCAGCAGGAGCAGCTGGGCCATCGCTCGGATATGGAGCCTACAGCGGTTACCATAGCAGCAGAGGCCAACTCTACAGCCAGCAATTAATGCATGCGCTTGGTGCTTGTAAAAAGGCCATTTGGAAATCTGATTTAGACCATCCAAACTCAATAGCCTTCCTGTCAGCGCTGAGACCTCTCTCAGCTTAATAAATCTTTCAAAATACAAATATACGTTAGATGAAAAATGGTTTGTGTCTGTCATTGTGTGTGACAATATGAGAAGCTGGAGGGGATGCAACCACATTTTTACAGACATGTGCATCTGCTTGTACAAGGAAAATCTTCTACACATTTTACGTTTCATTATGCATTTAAAACAATACTCAAGTTTTCTTACACCAAAATGAGTTGTAATTCTGTTTAACATGTCCAATTTCTCCCATGATTTTAACCTGCTTTTGCTTTTATGATGGTGTCATTTTGCTGCTGTACATCCGAAACATCGGATGTCCAAATTCACAGTTTTTCAGGAAATGGAAAAAACACTGTACTCTTTAAATGATAAAATACTGTGTTGTCAAGTTGAAAAGCACTTTTTATTACTTTTTATTGGTTAGATATTAGCAAAACCCAGTGACAACATAAAGGCTGACTAATAATAATGATTTATGGCAAAATATAAAAATCACGAAATATGGAGATACAAGGTTTCAGAAGGATTAAATGATTGAATGACATCACCCTTTTCTGAAACGGTGAGACTGTCAAATGCAATATCTAAAGATAAATCTTCTCTCCTGCACAGACCAGAAAGTCCAAAACTGAAGTCGTTTTCGCAGTGTGTGCAATCCTCTCCACACGGAGCAGAAAAGACCGCCCCAGGCCAGAATCTATCTGCAGAGAAGCACGGGAATTTACTCGACAACCTCATTACAGCGTGGAGAGAGATGATGACCGTAACAAAGCAATGACAACACATGGCGAGCTGATCAGTCTAACAGCAGCTGAATGCTGGGAGCTGATAGGTTAAGTTTTCAAGTAAGAAGTTGGATTTTCACAACACAACCAAATGCAGCTTAAAGTCTCTAAATATAAAACATGTAACTAAATATAACCACAACTGGGAAAAAGGAGTGACGCATTTAGAATGACTTTTTTAAATAGGAGAAATCAGTATTCGTATCTAAACTCAAACTCTTTTTCATTTAAAATTTTTCAAGATACAGAATATTTCAAGCAGCGCTCATGGGTTCGATTCCCAGGTAATGTACACACTCATAACATGTTTCAACAAACACTGTGCAGTTGAAAGTTGAGACAGCTTGACAGAGACTTCAACACAGCGGTGTTCATATCCTCTCAGCCTAGACACACTTCCTCATGATGACATGACCATATGCCAGATCCAGCTGAAGACGAAAGTGCGCTCCTCTTCTCCGTGCACTTAACCATGTTTACGTGGGTCACAAATCTGCACCGAAAAAGAACATCAGATTCTCTCCCAACAGTCTCCAGAGAATTTACATATGCGTGTCACCAACAGGCATAAAACATTTAGAACGGGAATCATAACATCTCTCTCACAACGCTTCACCTCTAACACACAGGTTCCCATAACCTGTCGAAACCCTACGTCGACGTTCTTCCTCATCTACGTTGCGTTTTTTTTTTACACGAAGAAGGAAGAAATGACAAACAGCAGGAGACATTTCTAATAGAGACATTCTCACGCGCACACACCATCTCCATCTCTCTCTGTCTTTCATTCATCTTGCTCTCTCTCCTGCTGCGAGTCTGCCTCCTCGGGCGCCGCCTCGCCTCCTGCCTCCGGATTCTTGTTAATGGACGCGGGAGAGGGCGACAGCATCGGTGACAAATCGCCTCCGGTCAAAATGACTGTCTGACTGGCTGCCTGAAGAAACCAGAGCATGTTCTGGGGGAAACGCAGCTTAGCTACTGTAGCCGAGGGACGGTGAGAACAGGGGAAAATGAAGGAGTAAATGGAGAGATAAATAAATGTGGAAGGCGACGACAAAACGTGGGGGATTTGTCCGCCCTCAAAACAGTCAGGAATCACGTGAGGAAAGAAGTTAATGGAAAAGAGAGGGAGGGGTGAGATAGAGAACACAATCTTGAAATGGCACTATTAATAGTCCTGTCCTTAAGACACAAAGCACACGCTGTAGTATCTACAGAAGTGGCTGGGTGAAACAAGGCAGCGAAACAGACTCCTGCAGTCCAGACATTCTGTGATTGTGCGGTGCCGCTTTAGGGGCTAAAATGTTAAATTTAAGATTTTTGATTCATTGATAAATGTTTACAATTATTATCCAGCCCTATGGTGCAGAAACGGCGGATGAAGATCGGACAGGCACAATATAAAAGATTAAACCATGTGGATTAGAGTGGGTATAATATAAAAATGATTAAGTTCGTTTAGAAGTTGAGCAGATTTTTCTCACTTGTTTTTGGAAAAGGTCTCCTACGCGTTGATGGTGACTCCACTGTTGCACTCTGGGTAAAAGACCATCGTAGAATTCTTTGTGTATCTCGTAAAGCTCAGGCACTTTAAAGAAGATGGTTTCTATCTGCTGAACAGTCAGGACAGGTTGCGAAGTGGTGGCCGCTGCTTTCAGGGGCTTCATGGGCTGAAAAGGAGCATGAAGAGTTTTTCGATAAACCAATCCAACAAAGAAACATCTAGAGATATACTGTAGATATATCGATTGCTCACCAGTAACAGCGCCTCCAGGTGGCTGAGGTAGGTCTCTTCACTGGCCAGGATTCCAGACAACACCCTCTTTCTCATCTCCAGCCCCTTCTCCAGGTCCAACTCCGCCTGCGCCAAGAGAGAAAGACTTCACGCACTTCTGAACAAGTAACACACCACTAAATCACATGACGTTAAATTACATACCGACATTTCTGGAATGAGCTATAAAATAGCGATTTGGCAATGGTTCAATGGAGCTGCTCTCTAAGGCCTTATAATAACCGTCTTGGTTACATGCGACTCATGGAGAATTTATAACACCTATAAACTAAATAGAGACTTTCATGGAGTCCACACTACCCAGCAAACCCTGATGAAAGACCACAGGCCAGGAATCCATCCAGAAGTGAGGCATTTCGTGATTTTGTCCTTGTAGGATGTGTGTAGGTTACAGAGCTGAGGGCTACTGTAAATGCACCTGAAATGTTGGTTTCCATGGCCACAGCACAGATAATGGAAACCACAGATGTTTGTGAGGCCTCATGAGACTTTCGATTCCAGAATTTACAATAAAACGTTTATCCCATCTGCCTCATGAATATGTTATCGATGCAATACATGCTGTAGTGTTCCTTTATGCTAAAGTGTGTAATAATGGCTTGTTTTGCTATGGCTTGTTGATATGAAGATATAACTTTAGGGGACATTAAAAGGCTGATTATGAAAGCATAAAAACCCTGTGGTGCTTTAAAATCATTGCTTGTTTTTTGTTTTTATTGGCCTAATTCATAAAAGAGTGTTGGCAGCATTATCAATGTGTTGTCACACAGTCCCTCTAACCAACATCTTTCAGTTTTCGCTGGACTTCACTGCAAACTTTTCTTCTGATTAAGCAGATCACATCTCTCTAACTGATATTAGATGTGAAACCCCACCTGACATCAGAATACAGCCTGCCACTGTACAGCAGGGGGAAGGTGGAAATCAAGGGTTTATTCATGAACTCTTGTGCGCTAGACGTCTGTCCCCGGGGGCTCCCCATATCTCAAGACCACCATCTTTTGTTCATCCATATTTATTAATCAAAGCTTGTCAGCGTTCCAGTGCATGAGAATGAGCTGAGCTCATCTCTGCTGAGAAAACCATAAATCTCACTTATAAAACATACGCATTAAATTTTTTTTTTAATATAAATATTATAAATATCAATTATTTATGGTTGTATGTTAAAAATGTTATCCATCAAAAGATTTTGCTTTTACAAGTTATGTCTATAAATTTATGGAAAAAGCTATGGAAAGAAATTATTTGAAATTATGCATGTCTCATACAATATTGTACTTTGAAATCCTTATTATTAAAAATGACAATATGGACCTAGAAACAAAATAAAAATTACATCGAGGAGAAATTCACAGGACACTAGACAAATAAAAAAACAAGAAAGGTGCTTAAACTTGCTTTCACAATGCTTGCATGTTGCCATTGCGTTACTATGTGGTTAGCAATTTTAAAAAGGAAGCCATAAAATAGACCATTAACTGCAAATGTCTCCTCTGGAGAAAGGCTTGAGAAACGGCCATGGACAGCATCGGTGTGACTAACAGACGCAGGATGGCTCACTGAAAAACATCTTACTCATTCAAATCTTATCTGGTCTTTTGTTTGAGGTTAAACAAGTTTAGAAAAGGTGCATAAAACAGCACATAACCCCACCCAGGAAACCACCTAAATGTGTGACCATCCACCTACAGACCTATTACTGTGGCCTTATGTCTTAGCGGCGATTTTGTGAAAATCCTGAAACCCTTTAAAGCTTACCTGCAGCTCAAGGCGAGATGTGTACAAAACTAATCCCCTCTCTGAATCCGTCCGTATTACAAATCCTCCGCTAGCTGTTTATTTGTTGGGTAAACATTTTAAGTGCTCATAGGTAGGTGTGTGTGTTAGCAGGATGAAGGTGTACTTCAGGTGAGTATCTACTCAGCGTTGATTAAAATCCATGCGGGAGCTAAACACAGGGGTCAAAAGGGCACTCAAAATCCTGCCATGCACAAATAAACTGCTTGCCTCTGGGCATCGTATTGGTAAAGCCATGAATCAAACTGACAGCCAATGGCTGTGTCAATGAAGCAGGAAAGGTGTGTTTTACAATCAGTGGTTTAATTTGACGGCATGGCTACTTTGCAATCGCCTTTACCGAGGCACTAAAATGTGAAAAATTATTCGCACCATAATTGGTAACGTTGGCATCTAGAAAGAATTGTCTTAGTTCATGCGAGGATTCATCCGCACAACAAAAGTTATACAAGGTATTTATAGATACTTATGAATAACCAGATTTGTGGACTTGACTTACAGATTTGGAGGACTCGAGCGAGCCGGATGAAAGGGTGTCTCTGCTGCTTCGGCTCTTGGAGCTGAGGTGAGGGGAGGAGGAGGGCGAGTCATCGATGTAGGGCAGGATGTCATGGTGTCGACGTTGCTCTTCCGCTCGGTCCGCATCGTAACCGTAGGTTGGTGGAGTGTTTGTAAATGGTACATCTGAGACAAATCAACAAAAAAGTGTAATCAAAAAATGTAATCATAAACATTTTTAAATTTTAAGATTGTGTGCAGGCATAAAACTAAGGTAATACATAAAAACAAACATAAAACAGCAAATTCTTTAGAAACATTGAGGACAGCACTATATTATTTGAGTTTAGCAAGAGACAAACGTTTATGGAACAGGGGGCATATTACAGAAAGTTTCTTATCCTAGGTCTTAACTTAAGATATGATGCGTTGAATTAGGATGTTTCACAAATTCGAATTACAGAAGCAAATTTCAACTTGATTTAAGATTCCTATCCTATCTTACAAAATCGTATCTTTTCTCTAGTTAGGAAATCCTAAATTGCACCATCAAGCTCGGCAATCCACTTTCAGGCCTGTTACCAAGCAACCAACACTGTGCGAGCTACTGATGAGGTAAAAACAAATGGAAAAACAAAACCGACGAGCTTTTAATTTTAGTGCCGGGGAAATAGAAACTTTAATAAATTTGGTTGCAGTTTCTGTGCTAACTGTAATGTCAGGTTGCGCCGCATTGGCACATTCTGTAATTACTAATAAGTGTTTTGTCATCACACATGAAACACATCTTCAGGGTCCTCCAAGAGTCTTTCTTCCATTAAACATTCTTCATTTTCAATTATTAATAAATGTAATGCCATTGTTGGACAGCGCAATCGTGAGCGTTTTTCCTGTTAGTTTTTAAATATTTTGAAGTTAGGACAGCTGTGGTGTTGTCCTAAAGTTAAGACCGTTTATAGGATTATTTGTCAAGTTAAGACTCTTCTGTAATACACCTTTCCTATCTGTAGTTAAGATAAGATTATGCACTTAGGAAACGCTGTTCTGTAATAGCTTTTGTCATAAATGAGGTCCTGACTGAAATTTCCATGGTTTCCGAACAGATAGGATAAGATTTTCAAGTTACGATCTTTCTGTAATACGCCCCCAAGAACCCCAAAATTTCCTCTTCTCAGACTGGTTTGGTCATTAAGCTGCTGGCAGCCTCACTGGACAACCTCAAGCCAAAGCTATCTGTTCAGTTAAAGGCATAGCTCACCCCAAAATAAGAAAATCTGTCATCATTTACTCCCCCTTTTGTCACTGCAAACCTGTATGACTTGATTTATTCTGCAGAACACAAAAGAAGATATTTTGAAGAATGTTGGTAACCGAGCAACGGCAGTACCCATTCACTTCTATTGTACAAACACAATACCAATTCAGGCCAATGGGGCCCACTGTTGTTTGGTTACCAACATTTCTTAAAATACCTTCTTTTGTGTTCTGCGGAAGAAAGAAAGAGGGTGGGGACTAGCCATGGCTGATGAAACCCTCGATTTGGTATTGGCAGGTGAAAAACGTAAAGAATTGGTCACACATGGCCCCAGTTCCACACAGCGAGTGTGTCATGGATTAATGTGAATCATCTTGTACAGTATGTGAAACGTGACAAGCAAAGTCAACTCAGTTAATAGGTTTACTTGATAAGGAAAACAGGATTTTACAGTGTTTCATGCTAATTGCACAGCTATGTGTGTGTGTAGCCACAGCTCAGCTGAGTCACACTGTCTTGTTATTTCTTCAGTGTTCATCATCTACCAGATCCAGTTCTACCATCCCTCTCTCTCCATCCTTATTTCCTTCTCTACGGCTTCCCGCAGATGTCTGCTGTTATTTGGCTTAAGGAGAAGCATGTTATGCACATCTGGAAACATCATCATTATAAACAATTCTTAAAATCAGACAGCGCTTGCAACCTCCCGCCGAGGTCTAAACACACAGAGACACACACGTTTGTACAGTCACTCACAAACACGACTGTTATGATGATTAACCGTCCCAGCATCCCGCGAATTCCACATAACTTGCAAGGAATTAATTCAGCACCCTGCGCTTGGCCTTCTCCGTTGCGTTAACTTATTTTGGGGAACGAAGAGCAGATTGAAACCTACAGCAGGGCATCACTCAGCACAGCAGCCAATGGCTTTATGGGAAGTGAGGAAGTTGTGGGTTTTGCCTGCCAAAATATCATCAGGGTGTGCGCCTAATGCTGCGGTACATGCCAAAGGGCTTCCGATAATCCTATCATGTGGGTCTGAAGGAAAAAGATGGATGACTTTGTGGGAGTAATTGGGGCAACACTGTTTTTTCTTAGAGATGTCCTACAGGGCTGTTCGAGGTATGAGCGGTGATGGGGACTGAGATGTTCGGAGGTCTGCATCTGTCAGATAAATTAGAGACACGCCATCCTCTTCCCATGTGTCACACGTCCCATTTAGGTCTAGAAATAAGAATGCACTGTGCAACAAAGTGTGTGTGTTACACATGTGTACCTGGCTTCTTAACAGTAAGGAAATGCAGTAGATGGAAAATGGCACATCAAGGATAACGAAGTCACTTCTTTTCCTTCACCACAGTTGGTTTCCCTAAATATCCAATTTTCGGGTTATTTAATATCCCCAAACGCTAATCATCAATGCACAAAAAAGAAATGAATATGAAGGACGGAAAAGGGGAGGTGAAAATTAAACGCAAATTATAAGTGGAGCATTGCCCCGGGCCATGACTGAATCAAGTAGGGATTGCACGGAGAAGCTAATTTGATGAGCGGTGTCATTTAAAGGGCATAAAATAACAATGGAATACAGCGTTTTTCTCTTAATGAAGGGACGTGCGTGAGGTTAAAGCGCACGAGCAGACCATCTACAGGACAAGCCAAATTTTTATCTTTATGTACACAATAATAATCTCTTACATTGTACTCCATTTATTTTTTATATTTGGCATGTTTGTGTGCTGCTGCGCTTCCCTCTGTGTAATAAGTAAAGCGAAACCAGTAATGTACCCTATCATACACTCGGCGCAACGCGGCGCAAGGTTGGTCTAAAGTCAATGGCGCAATATTTTTTTGTTATTTAAAGAGCGCGTTAGTACAAAATGCGCTCTTTAAATAACATAAAAATATTGCGCCATTGACTTTAGACCAACAGATCACAACTAGCAAAAACACTTGTGCTGCCGCGTTGCGCCGGGTGTACGATAGGGCCCTTTGCCTGTCAAGCCCCATAACAGTACATTACTGCTTTTTTAACAAAGTCGGTGCAAATGGAAAAAAAACTGGGTATATAAACGAGGACATTTATTTCACATTATCTGTCATACTATTATCTCCAAGGACCTGATCAATGTCAGGAGGACATAAAATCCAACAGAACTTCCTTCAGACACTGAGTTGTTCAAACAGTATCTACACATTCTTGGTCTAGACTTCCAATAAAGCCCAAACCAGATTACATCAAATATATTCTGTGAATAACAAGGGGCAATTTGATTTGGTTAATGGTGAATTCTTATCTCAGCGGAATATTTATCTGCAAAGAAATAAACAGAAGAAATGATTGGGCTGAATCCAGGAAAGAAGCCAAATCCGGTATGTTGCGATCACAGAGTAAAAGCCTCCCGGCGTGAGTAAATCAGCCTTTGTCTCAGCAAGAGGAAGAGGGAATCACAACACACAGAGTCACCCCGCAATCAACACTACAAGCAATGTTGCCAACCCCTCTCTCTCGCGCACGTTCTCTTTCGAAAGCATAACAGCAAAACAGGATTAAAATGTGTCAGTGATGCCACCTCCAGTTTCTGAGTCCCTCCTTCTCCACAGGTTTATAGGAAAGATTTAAACATGGATTTTTGATGTGTAAGATAGCAAACTTTGGTTACACAATTTATCAACAATATTTATGTATTACAAAAAAAAAAAAAAATTACATAACAAAAAACATATATGATTTTTTTATGTGCTGTGATGTGCGAAATAAAACTGCATACAGTAATACAATAATTATAAAAGATTAAGCAAAATACTACAAAAAAAAGAATTGACATAGTATAAGTATATTTAAATGGAGGCATGTTAACTTCCCCAGACCTTTTATTGAACTATGTTATTTCCACATTTCAGCAACTATGTCGGCCCTGTTATGTAAACAATGAGAGATGTGTGTTGGGTTTCTACGAGAAAAGAGGTAATGTCGCAGAACAGACGAGACAACTAAGAGAAACTGAACTTCTCAGTAATAGTCCCCTTTGATTGAATCATGTCTAATTCAGTTAAGTAAGTGGAAAAATCCCAGATGGGTCTTAAAAAAGAAAGCACTATACCCTGCACCCTTCAGAATAGACACTGTCGAGCAATCTGCTTTCATGATAGCATTTCATTCAAGTTTGAAAGACACTGAGATAAAGCAAGTAGGTAGAGAGAAATGCAGAGAGTGAAGAGGGAACATGCTAAAACTGAAATCTAGCATGCACTTCAAGGAGCTGACTGGCTCGGCAGGGAACCTGGATGATATCAGCTGTGATTATGTCACCATTGCTCTTGGCTTTACACAATTTGCACCGATGTCAGACTTACCAGCTCCATGTGGTTTATATCCCTGAGAAGCACATGGCAGACGGATGGTGGCCCAGCGAGGGACTTCCTGCCAACTGTTTGATCACTCTAGACAGGAACATACTTCTCTCGGAAGATACTTCTAAACACTCCGTTAATTAACAAGTCCTGTCATCAACATGACTTTGATACTTTGCAACTTACTATGAATTTGACAACCATCAAAATCTTTGTGACAAGTGTGCGATTAAAGCTCAACTGGAGAACGTAA
This sequence comes from Triplophysa rosa, assembly GCF_024868665.1. Classification (NCBI taxonomy): domain Eukaryota; kingdom Metazoa; phylum Chordata; class Actinopteri; order Cypriniformes; family Nemacheilidae; genus Triplophysa; species Triplophysa rosa. The sequence goes on from NC_079908.1 coordinate 15,322,196, forward strand.
TGAGATGGCTGGTATTTTATATAGCAACGCTGCACTGCATCGAGATGGAAATAGTTCAACTTTTCGGAGTGCCGTGCATTTGAAGAGAGAAAGAGGCGCGGGTCGCGTTTTCCGCACGGTTTTAGACGCAAAATGTGAATCGGGCCTTAGTGTGCTTCCAGACACATGCACCCAATGCACCATTATACCACAGCCATTCCCCGGATTCATTTATCTGTGCATTACGAGGTGTCCTGTCCTCATCTAGCATTCAGGAGATGTTCCTAACAGAGATAAACCACAGAGGAGGACGTTTTACATGAATAAAACAGTGTGATTAAAATGTAAAAAAAACGTGAGATCAAACCGAGGTGTCAAACCGTTAGGGAAAAAGAAAAATCTATTCTAAGCCTTCACCGGTTCTTTTCATGTACCATTTGCGTCACCAAACAAGTGTCTTCATATATAAAAAGCTAAAAAAGATTGTATAGGGGTGTGTGGGGTCACCGTAAGGAGGAAAGGTTAAAGGTGGCCCGTAAGTGTGCCGCGGCCTGGGCTCATGTACTGTATCTCCGGTTTCGAACAGCATATGGCTCTCGGTTCAGGTCACTAAGATGAAAGAAAGCTGACTCAGCAATGAACATTAGCACTGGAAAAGCACAATGCTTTCTGATTCTTCACTTCCTATCTTCTTTGTATTCTTGTCTCCTGTCTATCATGGTAACCCTACACAAACTGTGTACTCTACCCCTGAAATCTGACTGTGACTGTCCAGCTAAAGCTCAACCAATATCTTTTTGATAAAGTATCGGTGCCATCTGAAACCAGCTGCTATATCACTGAAACGATCCTTCTGAAGAAAGAGGAAGTTTGAAATCTTTTTACTAGTCTCTAGACTCCCTCCATCCTTCTTAGCTTATCTCAGCTTAACAAAGCCTACAGTGCACACCCTTACAGGCCAGCAGGAGCAAAACTGGCAGTGTCATACCAAACAGCAGCCACAGAGGTTTGTTTCTTATCAATAACAACAGAAGCCTCTGACCAAGGATGAAATCTTGCTTAATCTTTTATTAAACAGAATATCACACACTGCTGCCACTGTGGCATTATTCTCCTTTTACAGCCTGGGCCGAACGATTCGTTAGATACACAACGTGGAGTTGTAGCCTAGGAAACCAATGCAAACTGAGCTGCTGACACATCTCGTTCTGATTGGCTGCCACCTGTGATCTCATATGGGATGGAATTGGTGCAGTGTTTTATTGGTTTAAACTTCAAAGAATACAATTGTGTATTTATAACAAACGTCTTTTGAGCAGCCCTTCAGATATACCTGTGGGCTCTTGGTTTTTCACTTTAGACGTCTGTAAAACGTTTTGCTGTAAACGGGTTATTAATCTTATAAAGATTTTATATAATCTTTATAAGAGTTTATATAATCTTTTTTCTCTACAAAAGATGTAATGTCAACTACTTCACTCCATCTATTAGTTTACACAAAGACTTGCGTTGTAGGCACTTCTTCACCACTGCTGAATCTAAAACAATATTTTTTTAACCCCAAAATAACCCAGAATTAAATGTGATGAGATTTTAAGACCAAGTTTCTATTGTGATGTCTGAAGCCTAAAACATACAGTGTGACCTCTGTAGTCCTTAACAAATGACTCGTATTAGCCTCAAACCCCGACAAATGTTTGATTGAATGAATGTGAGTCCATTAGAATGGTTATTACATTAACATCTGATTCACTTACTGATGAATGAGGCCTTGATCTTACAGTAGAGAGCTTTATGGAGAACAACCGAAGGTTTATTTTTTGTCCTTTAAATCATTTTAAACTCTTTAAAACAAGGTCATTCAGTGACCATGGTAACAAAATGAACTGAGTGCAAAGCAGCAACACTAATGAGATAAAGTAGGTGACAGCAGTAAGCCTTCATATTTACGAAACCGATGAGAAGTCTGTAACTGTCATATATATCTCCCTCTAAATGATCTTGTTAGGGTTTTACAGCAACACATGGTTCATTCAACCTCCATCCCTCATGTTGCATCAGTACGGTTCTTCACTTTATCAAAACGACAGAGAGCTGTGAGATCTGAAGATACCTCCCACTGTAACACACTCCTCATTACATCCTCCAGCTGCTCTACAGACAAGATCTTTCCTTCCCCTGCTCCTTCGGGAAGAACTAATATATTCCATTTTGGTTAAGAGAGGGCGTTTAAAAAACAAACTCTCGGCTGGCCTGTGAGACAAGGCGATTCATGTAGCTTTCCCAGTTTCATATTTAGAGATTTAGACTTCCGGAAAAAAACACGAGTGTCACCTTAAAACTGCATAAAGCAATAAAACAGAGAGCCAGCTCAATTAACCGCTCTACATCTCTCTACTTTTATTTTTACAACCTCTTCTCTATTGCCTCTAACAAAAAAGATTTTTTTAAATCTCTATTATGGTAAATACATAAAAAATATGATACATGGAACGTTTGGCGGGTTTCCATCACTCTGGTTTTATTCGCATTTTGAAGTTTCGCTCAAAAACGAGTGATGGAAACGCCAAATTTCGAATTAAAAACCCTTAATTCGCAAAAAAGTTTTTACGCTCGCTTGAAGTGGGTTTTCATTTTTGCGAAAAAGGGTTAATGCGAATAATGGGAGATGGAAACGCATTTGCCGAATAAATTCCTCCAAAAAGTCACGTAACTGCACTATGAGATGCCGTAACCTGACTAACCAGACTACTGATCTTGTTACACAGCATGAGAAATGTTGTGATGGTCATTCTTAAATGCCTTAAATGCAAAGTCGTCAAGTATTTCTGTAATTGCCTCTTAGAACTGTCACGACTGTGTTTCCCAAACAGCAGGCATCCACAAAAGCAACGCATTTATTGTGTTTCGTAGTCGTCTGCTTGCGCAAGTATTATAATATATGAAAAATATTATATTCAGTAGCTTCACTTACTTTTCTTACTGATATTTAGTGAAGTTTATTAGGAAGTGACGGTTGACTGGTTGGATTGAAACGGTGCTTATTCGCAAATGTTTTTATGCGATATTCCAATTTTGCGCAGAAGCTAAATTCGCAAATTTGAATGGAAACCCGGCTAGTGTCTTGTTCTGAATTGGATCAAACAATTTTCTGTTTATCTTAGACACAAGCTCTCATTGAATAAATGGAGCAACACCAAATTTGTTTTTTTTTAACACAATAAACCGGATTTCATGGTAATTCTAAATTATTTTATGGGGTGGCTAATTCATATGCACAATATGTGTTTAAAAGACTATGTAAAACTGTTGAGAAGATGTCTAAACCTAAATGGCTACATTTTTTCAGATTTAAAACCTTATCTCAAAATTGAATGCCAGGAAAATATAAACATTCAAGAATTTTGAACGATCTACAGGAACCCTTTCTTATGTCATGACATCAAGCTCCTCACACTATACAAACGTGAGCTATGTGTATGTTGGAATCAGTAACTAAAACAAGTAACTCCATCAAACAAGGAAAAAACATACTAGCCTAGGACTCTGAAGCATCACGTCCTCTCAGTCCACGAGCATCTAGAGAATTTCCTATTAACACAAGGACAAGGACAGTGCACCAATTCTAGTGCTTACAAATACTCATTGTATTCCCATTATGCAATTCAAAAATTCTCATTACAAAATTTTCAAATTACGTTCCTACAAACCAAAATCAAATAATCCTTTATAAATGACAATCCTGACTGATCACAATTCTCCCAATCTCCAATTAACATTTATGTCAAACACATTCACCTGCTAGTGAAAGCAACCCTTCTCTAAGATTTTATGTCTTTCCATCAAAATGAGGAGAACGCCTCCGTCAGCAGAGCCAGGCCTCTGTCAAACAAAGGAGATTTCCCTGTGGAGCACGTGTCCTAAAACGATGAGGAAAAGACCTTCGTGCGTGCTGGGGGGTCTGGTGCTGAGGTGGAGGCTGGCTGGGGGAGGGGCAATAAGCAAGGAAAAAGGGGAGAAAGGGAGGTGGTACTACAAAACCTGCAGTGCTGCACCATGTCTTAGCCGCCACCTACGACCAGATGTACAGTAGCTGCTGCAAATGCATGCTTTACAGTATGTCAAGGGCATTGAGAGTGTGCGCACATGAGCAAAATCATTTATAACATTTATTAAGGTCAAAGTGATGAAATATAGAACACACATATGGGTTTGCACAGATATACACACAATTACATGACCGCTGGAGAAAACATCTAATGACAGCAAGGCGCCAGATTTAATCCTGTCCGCAAGAAGAAAACGCAGAATTGAAGAGAAACACATTTTACAGTACTATACAGTCATTCAGGGGTCGGGAACCTTTTCCAGTTTTGGTTAATTCATTTTTGCAAAAGAGCCATTGCAAACTACTATTTTCTATATAACATCTTTCACTGACTTCCATACTAATAACTTGATTTATGTCCACAGACCACAGTATGGTCCCTGTGGGGATCAATTGTTATTTTCCTTCGATAAGATAACATGTCCACAGACAACTCAAAAACAGTGAAGAAAACGAAACAGTGCATACATCTGGGGCTCCAAAAAATGATTTTCATTACTTATAAACAACTTACAGTCTTACATTAGGCCTCCATTCAATTAAACTTCATATCTAACATATAACAATTAAAAAAGTGCACACTTACATACCGGCATTGATACTCCTCTGTCAACCTTGACAGCTGTATGTATGGACTTCATATGGTTCATATGCGAAAACGACTGCTTACATGGATATGAGGAGCTAAACACAGCGCATCCATACTGACGCGTCGCAGTTTGCTTCCTACTCAGCGGATACTTTGCTGCATGATTTGTTTTTATCTGATTACATAGCGAGGCAACAAGTTCTGTATCATACGCCACAGAGAGCCGTAACTTTCAATAAAAACATGACACTCGTTCTTTTAAACTACTCGCGCTCTGGGTAGCTTGAATCTGGGCTGCGGGCGCGAGAGGTTACCATAGAAACGTTGTTTGCCATTGATTAGTGTCGTGACGCTTGCGCATCGCACTGCGTGCGTGTATTGGCCAGGACAACCTGAAATACTCATATGTATTCTTATGTTTTTTAACTATCAAATGTGGCGAAGGGTAAGACACCTGGCGAGCCACATCATTTTGGAAAAGAGCCACGTTCCCAACCACTGCATTAACCTATACAGTACTGTACTACAATCAATGCATTTAGCATTATGACTGTGCTACAGAACAAAAAAAAGAGAGTCCGAAAGAAGAAGAAAGGGAGAGAGAGAAAGAGGGGCGAAATGCATGCGTCATCCCAAAAAGAACAAAAGAACGTTGCATTCGGTCATCACTGTGACATGAGACACTGAGAAAAATCAATACATTTTGGGTGGATTCACAAAAGCTGCAATTCAATAGCACAAATTGAATGTGGCCAATTCCCCCGAGATCTCAACAACACCCCTTGGGGCACTAAAACCTCACACACACACAAACACACATTAAGACACAGACCATTTCAGCTGGACAACGATCAAAACCTCTTGCACGCCACTTTCAGATATATAACCGAGCTAACTGACAATGGTAAAACACTGTGAAATAGCACTATTTCTAGCGAAACATCCCCCAGGCATTGGACACCTTCCACAACCATTCCATTAAGAGTAGACAGAGCAGACCAACCCAAAGGGGAAAGAAGAGAGCTAATACACAAAGCTATCAAATACACTATGAACCACTCATCCATGATGTCACTTTAGCCAGTCACTTTCAGGCACATACAATACATGAATGTCAACGGGTAAATGCTGTCAATACATAGACAATGTCACTAAGACGTGACAAAATCACTGACTTTCTATCTGTCCAGAAAAACAACAAATGGCAGATTTTGTCTGCACCTGCTACATGTCCATATCTGAAATCAAGAAGCTTTGGCTACGTATCAAGGCATTTCTGCTAAATATACAAATATTTATCTTTAAATACAAGTTCATTAAACTTCCTTGAATCTGAGATGAGCGTTTATCTGGAATCAGACAATCAATAGCCTCTTAATCACAGGTGTCAAAAGACCAGCTTACTGGATGCTAGAAAATATATTTTTTGAAAACACTTCAGTATAGGGGGCAATTCTCACTATTAACTAGTTGTTATTAGCATGCATATTATTGGCATATTGGCTGTTTATTAGTACTTATAAAGCACATATTCTGAATGACCATACTCTACATTCCTAATCCTACCCAAAACCTTAACCTAACCAACAAATTAAGAGTTTATTGGGGAAAAAGTCGTAGTTAATGGTTTGTTAATAGTGATAATTGCCCCCATACTGAAGTGTGACCTTTTTTTATGTGCTAGTGCCAGTTTGGCTTATAAATAAACTGTTCGGAAATAAACTTGTTACCGTTTTTAAATTCTGACCTGTCATCAAAACTGTTAATCGTCCCCACTTCAAACCACAAAACAAACACAGAGAGGAAGCATCAAGGTGCTCCAACCAATCAGATGACAAGGTCAAAGTGGAGTCATGGCAACACGACATCGGCTCCTTGATGAAATGGGTCCTTCTCGGGTGACTTCCAGTACAAGAGATGGAGGTCATCCACCTACAATCTTAAAGTAGCTTATTTAGAGGTGCTTCCCTCTTCATGTATAAATCAACAGAAGGCTATTTATAGTCCTCCCCCAAGAACCTTGTTCACTCCAGTAATCTCACAGTGAACAAATAAAAAACATAGCTGCAGAAGAAAGAAGAGGGTAGGTGTGAAGAACCATGTATGATGAAGTATGATAAACCATTACTGAACATAGGAAATGTTTTACGAAAAATACTCCGTCATTTGAAAAAACGTAATTACGGTTATAAATAAAGCGAGATCATGTCTGATCAGTAGTGGCAGCTTGAATTAAATAACATTTACATCACATTTTTGGCAGATTTAGTAAAGAAAGGGAATTTATGATAAATGTACAACACAAAACGCGTAGGACACTTGATACTAGATGCCAAACGGCGCTATTAAGGGAAATAAACACACTCCAACCTGGAGAGTACATGAACACATGCCAAAATAAAAGCTGGCCAAGAATCCTAATGCATGAGGTCCTTTAGTAACATTCAAAGCATCGCTAATGCTTTCTGGTTCGGAAATTCAGTTGCCCTATTATTTTTTCATGAGCCGTTGAGTATGCCTGAATAAGGGGGCCTTTGAAAGGTGGGCATATGCTCGTGTTGTACTGTAACTCACCCCTTTGTGATCCGAGTGTGCGTGTGTGTAAGACAGACAGACAAACCTGACCAACTCCCATCAATGATTAATGAAGAGGCTCTCCATCAGACACCAAAAACCCACCCTGATACATGAGCCTTAAGCCATACCGTATGCATCCATCTATTTAAGACACAACAGAGATGAATAATGGCCCGCTCAGCAGCCCATAATGAGACAGCAGGGCCTTAGCCCGAGCTACTGTGCTATCAATCAGCATCATAATCTTCCAAAACTAATCGATCCATCTTTAGTGAGGCTCTCATGGAGAATCTGTATAGAAAAAAGCAACAGACCGAAACTAGCGACTACCTCCGATAATGTATCTCAGCAAAGCTTCAAAACATATTTTGTCAAATACTATAAGAAAGAAAGAAAGAAAGAAAGAGAGCAACATCACACAAAAGCTCAGGAGGACTTCTAGGAGTCCATGTGATGACATGCTCTGTTTAGTTAACCAATCAGATGCAACAAAGCAGTGTGCATGTAGCACATCCTTAATCGCTGAACAAACAAAGAAAAACAGCACTAGAAGAACTGAGTGAGAACCCAGCACGTTCTCTCACTCCCTTTTTCTTCTTTTCTCAAAACATGTTCGTTCGTCCATGTCTTCACACTCCCATCTTCCTCCCTCCAGGCACCGGCTGTCTGAAGGGGCATCCAGACTCCAGACACAGGCTTGCCTATTAAAACAAGATAACCCGTGACCTTATTTTGCCCTGCCCCTTAACTACAGCCATGAAGAGGTGACGCAGGGAGGGGACTGTGGTCTGACTGTCAGGGATCATAAAGTTTATTCAAACAATTTACTATCTGTTATATTGCTTCAAATGACAGAAACTCTCAGTTCAGGCCTCCATCTCTCACAACTGACCTATTTTCTTTCTCTCTTTCCTCTCGTCCAAATCACTCACTCTTTCACGCCTCTTGAAACAACACGATCCATCAACATCGCCGCTGCTGAACCTGGTGTCCTCATCAGCGTCTCCTCCACTGTGTTTCAACACCTTCTAATGTGCATGTGTCAGCTATGGACAGATG
>NC_079908.1:15949183-15952780 GCF_024868665.1 Triplophysa rosa
CTGCTTGCCATAGCGGACGGCAGGGCCGTAGTCCTGCCGCCACGGAACGGGGAGCAAACGAGGTGGTGGCTGAGTCCCGTGGGAACACAGCCACCTGTGACGCAACGTCTGAATCGTCACCGCCCGCAGTGCGGGCAGGACGTATCCACAACGTCTGCCCCAGCGTACTGGAAGCAGGCATTGTGTCCGTCCCCCTCCTCGATGAGTGTGTTGCACCCATGAGAACAGCGGGACAAGCCACGCTGGAGAAATTTGCTCTTTTAGAAAAGGAAATTTGCTCGAACACCTCCGGAACTGCCGAGACGCCCAGGGGAGAGTCACTGCAGGAAGGGACCGTCCGCTGTCCACGTCGTAGATTCCAGCAGAAAGAAAGATCATCCAGATCGTAGAGAAGCTCACCAGATGCGTAGGCTCTGAAGAACAAAAGGTGAATGAATGAGCACGCCGGCTTCCCTCTTATACCCAGACATCCGGGGAGGAGCCCGGCATGCAAATTTCATTCGCCAATTTTCATTGGCCTTTTCTAAATACTCAGAAGATGATAGGTTCTCAAGACAAACCCCATTCTGTCGGTTCGACACAACATCGAGAGACCGACAGAAAGGGAACTGTATGCATGCACTGGGACATACTAACGCAAAACGGAAGTGGCCATTGTTGCCTAGACGACACTGTGATCCTTAACTGTCACGGACATCAAAGGACAGCTCTTCCTTGCATTTAAGTATTTTTTTACTGAAAATGTTTACTGTGTATATCAATAATAGAGATTATTATCACCATTATTCTTAATATATTGCAACACCCCGACTAAACAGTTGTCACTCCTTTGTGTGATTTTCTTAATGCCAAGTTTTATTTACTAACTGCCAATAATCCAGTTGAATTTTGTGTCGTGCATGCATCATTGTATTTAAATTATGCGATTCTTAATGGTGCAAATGTGCCTTCTTCATCTGCAAATTAGATATATTTTAGTATGCACGTTATTCACCTTAGTCAGCACTCTTTGCTTGACACAATTACCATTTTGCTGCCCACATTAATTCATGATGGAGAAGAGTGTTCTAGACAGACAGCACATACTATCAGCGCACAATTCATTCATAGTGAATTCCCTCCTCTGTGGATAATTTGTATTCATGCAGGATGGGCCAAAACACACAGGTGTTAACCGCTTACTCTGCCTTTTCAATATATATATTATATTTGAAAAGGACAGTTTATATTGTAAATATCATAAAGCCTTATTATTCTTACATTAATGAGCAATGACACACACTGCCTTCGAAAAAACTCATTTTCTAATGCCAAGTTCACCTAATGCCCACAGAATGCCACATTTGCCTCATACACATGGACACACATTATGAATGGCTTTTTTAACATGAACAGCATAAGGTTAAGCTTTCTGCAAGAACAGGAAGTTTCCACAGGATGAATATTTCATACCTGAACTGTCTTTGACTATGAAGAGTTCCTGCTACATATCAGAATGTCTCAAATATCATTGGTACCCACAAATGAATCCTTTTGCTTTATTATCTCACTCTGCTGCTAGTGTGTGACAAGCCCTACATGACTTGCATTTACTGACACAATCATTGCAAGGGGCTATAAGGGATGCATACTTGCTTTTCTGCATTTTTAAATGAGTTAATTAGGATTTTAGAGGCTCTTTTTCACTTGTCTTATACAACACTATGTGCCATTTCATACACTTGGCTCAATGCGGTGGCAGGCCTAGTTTTAGCCTGACGCAGTTATCATTTTCACGTCCTGCGCCACATTGTTTAAATAGCAAATGCTTTTTCGCCCATTTGTGTTCAGCCGCATTATTGACGTGTTGCTATTTTGAGACAACTGAAATAGACTGCACCACTGATGCATTAAAGTCAATGGCACAATATTTTTTTGTTATTCAAAGAGCGCGTTAGTAATATGCGCATATACAGTAGGTGGGTGCACAGCGTGCGTACATTCTGCTTATTACACACAGAGGGTACACGCAGCAGCACACACACATGCCAAAATAATTTAAAAAAAATTAATTGGATTACAATGTAAAAGATTACTATTAAAATAAAAAAATACGGCTTGTCATTAGATGGTCTGATTTTCTCTCTGGAGAAGTCTTTGCGCTTGCCGTGTAAATAGCAAATCCGCCATGGCGTGAGCTTGCTCTTGAAGGGAAAGTAAGATGAGACGGATTGGTTTATTGCACGTTTTGCACAAAACCCATGTCTCACCCATGACTCATTAAGAGAATAGGGACAACCCTTTTAGACCATGCACCTGGCGTGGCAACCATTTTTCACATCCTTAAACTAGTAAAAAGGGATTCACACTTTTCCGCTTGAGACCATGTGCTTAGATTGTTAAAATAGGGCCCAATGTCATGATAATTTGAAACTATTTGCTTGTACGATTTGCTTTCGTGCCAGTGACGTTAGGTTTATGGGTGGGGTTAAGGGGAAGGGCTTCAGTTTAGCTTTTTTCTAATATTGTACATTTTTGTATGATTTACATATTTCGAATTCATGCAAATTAACCATTTCGTAAAATAGTCAAGAATTCCTGTGAGATCAGGCTGGCTTATATCTATATTAGTGCAGTCCTAAAGGTTGTCAAAGTTAACCCTTAACAAACATACAGTATACAATTCAAATGTACCTCAATCATTGGTTTATGTCATTTTTAAGTCATTCTTTTAAACACAAACATGCCTCCTTTTTGTCATATAGTAACTTAAACCCCTGCATTATGTTTCAATCTATTGTGCTGTATCTTACTCTTTTAGAAAGCGATGTCCAGTGTGTGAATGCTCCCAAAGCAATAAATAGTATCTTTGTTCCTCATTTAAAAACATATTATTGTTTAGGTGCATAAATAGTACACAAACACCCATAAAGGTAGGCTATACAGTATATAAGTTTAAGGATTGTATTTCATCAGTTCACCAGTGACTCCAAAGCAAAAAAGCATGGCAAATAAAATGATAGATCTCTGCTTGTGAATGAGACAGTTGGGCAGAAAACAGCTGTTAAGGGTGAATATAATAGTTTCCATTTCCAACCCCACGACGCATTCATTAGAGACTAGCAAACCTCCCCATTAGCATCCACAGGCAGGAGGGAGATGAGCTGGGCTATGAATGGATCCCACATTTTACACAGACTTTAATGAGTGTCTGTCTTCTCTCGTCTCTCGTGTCTTTTACGAGATATGTCAATGCGTCATTCTCTTAGACAGGCTGGCCTATTAACCCTCATTAAAGGACACCCTTTGTGGAACAGCTTTCCTGTTGCTCTATTTAGTAGTAGACTTGTGTGAACCCTCTGAAAAAAATTCCTGTTATGAAAGTTGCAGTATTATTGGACATGAATGGGGTGATTCATAGCTGACATCAAACATAGTAATATAGTAGTAAAAACTTGCGTGGAAAGAGAGCGCAAACTGTTATAAAAAGGCACTAAAAGCAGCAAAGGCTGAGCACCTCCGTAACCTCATAGAAACTAACAAAAACAATCCAAGGTTTTTATTTAGTACAGTTGCTAAACTAACAAATAAACAGACTTCACCTGACCTGGGTATTCC
>NC_079908.1:15952880-15954517 GCF_024868665.1 Triplophysa rosa
GATAGATAGATAGATAGATAGATAGATAGATAGATAGATAGATAGATAGATAGATAGATAGATAGATAGATAGATAGATAGATAGATAGATAGATGTACAGACAGAGAGACGTACATTACATACAGACAGACCAAGGTTATTAAAGACAGACAGACGTACATATGGACAGATAGACAGATGGACATAGGGACAGACAGAGAAGACATATAGATAGATAGACATACATACAGACAGACAGATGTACATATGGACAGGCAGACAGACAGACGGACGAACATATGGACAGATAGACAGACAGACATATAGATAAATAGACAGATGGACAGACAGACAGATAGACACACACGCACGTTGGGTTTCCATGTTTTATGGGGACATTCCATAGACGCAATGGTTTTTATACTGTACAAACTGTATATCATATTCCCTAACCCTAACAATCACAAAAAACTCCCTGCTCTTTTAAATTTTCAAAAAAGTTAATTCTGTATGATTTATAAGCTTGTTTCCTCATGGGGACAAAGGACAAGGATTTTGGATATTGCCATCTTTGTGGGGACATTTTGTCCCCATACCATAGGGTTTACCCTTCCCACACGCACGCACACACACACACGCACGCACGCACGCACGCACGCACGCACGCACACACACACACACACACACACACACACGCACACACAGTGGCACAAAAATGGGGTATGCAGTATATGCGGTGCATAGGGGCGCCGAACAAGGGGGGGCGCAATTGTGCCAAAATATTATTTAACATTTTTTTAAATAAAATTAAAAAATAAGATAATGGGGGCGCCAATACTGATCTTGTATACCCCTCTGAAAATGTGCAGTTGCGCCCCTGCACGCACACACAGACAGACCAATTTATTACAGACAGACGTACATATTATTACAGACAGACGTATAGATAAATAGACAGATGGACATACGGGCATGCAACTTGTAAGACAGACAGACATACATACATACAGACAAAGGTTATTAGTTTATTAAAACTATAGAAACAAAATGAAAAATTGGCCTAAATAAACTTAAAATAAACAAATATGAAAAATATTGACACAAGAACAAACTGCAATATCGTCGATGTCGGGCGGAAACCTCATATGTCCAAATTTGGTCAATTTCATATTTTTTCACAAATCGATGCTATTGGTCAGTCCCCATGTGGGTCTGTTATTTTTACAAATTATTAACCAATCTAAAGTGTTGAAAATATCTTGAGAGCAAATCTCTTAACTCCATTGGACACTTCAACTGTCTGAGAAGTCTCGTAACTCCACCTCTCCTTCACTCCGCGGGAGCCTCTCGGCATTACGTCTCCCGATTAAAAGTTTTTTAGACAATAACGAGTGAAAATAGTTAGGTTAGATACATTTGAGTAGGTCCGTTTTGTTAAAAATCGATAGCTGTAATGCTTCGGTGCAGAAGGAAGCCCGTGAGCCACGAAGGTAAATTTGCGAGCAGATTCAGCTAATTTCCGCCTATTAGACAGCCTAGTCAGCTCATCGTTTTTTGTATTACATCACTTATAGTTCTTAAACCTTTAAAATAGAGTTTAGGAAGATGTATGTAACCACAGTCGTTAGCTTTGGTTAACGATTGAAGCCTTTTCTCT
>NC_079908.1:15960585-15964151 GCF_024868665.1 Triplophysa rosa
CCCCACCACCCTTTTCTGGTCACCCCCCCCCCCCCCCCCCCCACCAGCAGCCCCCCACCCCCAACCGAGCCACCGCATTGACTTTATCTCTCTCTATCTCTCTGGATTCGGGGCAGTGATCTGCTTTAGTTCTTTAGTGTGGCAGCACAAGAAAATAAGGTGCGGTGTTAGATACAACTGACCCAGACTCAGGTGTGCACAAAACATACATTTGATGCACAAAAGCTCTTAGACTCACAGTTTGACCTCTGCATGTTATCCAGTCATGTGCTGTGCTATTGTGCGGCTACACAGATTCAGTCTCAGCTAGCCAAGGACGGCAGTGACAAACCTGTGTAAATGAATTATAAAGGTAACATGCTTTAGTTCCCAGTGGATGTGCGTGAGGTGTGTGTGCGCATCTCAGTGTGTGCATGCATGCATAAAAATGACGGCTGGAGGTTTAAAATATATATAAGATATACTTACTCAGAAGTGTGTGTCTGTGTATGTGTGCGCGTATGTGTTTATGCACACTTTATCTTCACTTGAGCAGCTCTGCATGGCCTAGTTTTCCAGAAATCTTACATATGTCTTCCAACAGAGTAGTCCAACATCTTGGTTATGCTGCTACGAAGGCATCATGCCCATTCCAACTGAGCGGAGCAAAATGTAGATCACAGATTTTAGAGCCAATTGGGTTTTCATTGCAACTTTAAAAAATTCAACCTTGTAGGCTAAGATCGTCCTTTCACATGTCTATATTTGATCCACAGCTGAAGTTGACATGATGCTTTCTTTATTCAAATACTGTAGTGTAGTGGGAAAATGTTCTCCTTTGCTGTTCCTTTCCCATATGCTGTAGGTTAAACTTTTTTGTTCTCTCCAAGGATGCAGTGACTGAGCAGCCAGTTCAGGTGCAGATCCAGCCCTTAGCTCAGGTGCTGAGCTGGGAAAAGATCTTTGCCAACTCCCTGTCTTAGACGCAGCTAAAGTGTCGAATTAGCAACAACGTTTTTGCTCTTGCTGCTCCTCATCATCATTAACCTGATGAGGAAGGCGAGAGGATGCAGAGTAACTGCAGAGAAACTGCAGAAAAGACACTCGGGCTGGAATATGCAGCGATCTGTTGGAGTCTTGCGCTCCGGTTAAAGTGCTTAGAGATGGTATAGTGTTTTACTCTGCGAGGACAAACTGACATCTTATATTGGCTTTTGAATGAACTGGAGCGTGGTGCTAAAATTGTTGGGGGATTATTCACCTAACAATGAATATTCTTTCATCACTTACTCATCCTCATGTCGCTTCAAACCTGTGTGACTTTCTTTCTTCTGCAGAACACAAAAGAAGATATTTTGAAGAACGTTGGTAACCAAACAACAGTGGCCCCCATTGACTTCCACTGTATGGTCACAGAACCACTGAGACATTTCTCAGAATATCTTCTTTTGTGTTCAGCAGAAGAGAGAGTCATATACAGGTTGACGACATGAGGGTGAATAAATGATGGCAGGGTTTTAATTTTTGGGTGAACTATCCCTTTAAGTCCCACTGATAAAATATATAATGTACTTAATAACAATAATCTAATATAAAGAATAAATGTGTGTGGAAACATCCCACAATTCTTTGCTTCTCTCCATACAGAGTGTTGTAATTCTTGGCATAGAGAATTAGATGGGTTATGCGGTCACTGAATGAGCCGGAGGACAAGCTACTCAAGCATGTTCATCGGTCATCCGCGCACTATGCATGAAAATAAGGTCACCACGGCAACACGCAGGCCCTCAGCTATGGCCTCATTTTTTCACTACGACCACGTCACTCTGATGACGACACGCTGCTGTCTGACCAGAGGTATCATCCCAACACACACAAGTGCACGTATGCAGATTCAATAACTCAATAACCCCACCCCCAAATTTCATCATCAAAATCACACAATGAGACCTTAGATTATTGGCCTACCTGAACAGCCCAGTCGATTAAAAGAAGCCCTGAATTAAGCTGGTTTTGGGTTCACTTGCCATTGATCAGATTTTATAGAGCGTTTATGTTAAATATTGTGTTCAACAGTTGGAATGGGGTCTCAAAATGTGTTTTTCACCTGACATGGCTGCGAAACGCAATGCTTGCGGCGTTCAATAAACTGTGTGAGTCAGGATGCAACAGCCAAAGTTGCTTGTCTGCATCTGCCGTGGTGCTTCATAGGGTTTTGAAATAAAAAAAACACAACTTCTCAGAAAGGGTTTTACCATTAACCTTGTCCAACAGTCAAACTGCACTAAACATTTCTAAAGAAAATCTCACTAATCGACCAGTCAGCCATCGCAACCCATGAATCATTGCATCAGATATATCCTCACATAAATACCTGTTTTCAGCCCGACAATACTGTCTGAGAGCTGGAGACATTAAGACGAGCCCTGGAGAAGTGTGATGTCCTACCTCTAAAGTACAGTTTAAGACTTTCACACGCTCTGTTGCCGTGGGTAACCTGACATCACAATAATGATAGCAGAGGTCCATCACACCCCTTGTGGTTAAAAAGTGTCAAATGTGAGACACATCACTGTGTGCAAACGCGTCTACATGTAAGTCGTATTTTCCTGACAGACCACCTGATACAGCATGTTCAGGCATATCCAACACCACATAAACCTGAAAGATGTCAGCATACCTGTACAACTATACAATAAACAAGTTACACCCTCGGAAGCAAAACATGCTGGAGCTCCCAAGGCCATTTTAAAAGCTTAAAAAACGTAATTCTTTACAGGTCCAATGTGTAATCTTTTGGAGGATCTATTGACAGAAATGCAATACACACAACTATGTGTTCAGAGGTGTATAAAGACCTTACAGAATGAAGCGTTATGTTTTTATGACCTTAGAATGAGCTATTTCTATCTACATACACCACAGGTCCCCTTACATGACTTCGCCATGTTGTTTCTACAGCAGCCCTAAACGGACAAACTGCTCTACAGAGCGCATTTCGTAAATACGTTATCTCATTCGGGAGAGAAGCGAAAATGTGACTACATCTTAGTTCTGTGTCAGCCACCGTAGTGCTTCAAAAGGGAGCGGTGGAGTGAGCCGTTGGTTGCAATTCGCAACCTGACCGCTAGATGCTGCTAAAATCTCCACAGTGCTCCTTTAAACTTGTATCAGTTTTCACTAGGCCTATTTATGCTTGTGGTCTCAGAGACCCCAGGTATAAAAACACAAAAAGTCACATGCTCACAGGTTGTCTCATTGTAGGTTACATTTCTCAAACATTACAAAACACATTTCTCGTAATAGTGGTTCATCTCAGCAGAACACGAGTTATTGATAATGGTTATCAGGTATTGCACACCTGAAAACACACTCGCGCACGCATCTGCATAAACAATAATATCAGCAACAGTGCAAATAGATTGATGTTTAATTCGAAGTCTAATTAACCATCTCAAAGCATATGAGAGAGAGAGGGAATGAGAGACCGTAAGCGAGCGAGAGAGAGAGAGAGAGAGAGAGAGAGAGAGAGAGAGAGAGAGAGAGAGAGAGAGAGAGAGAGAGAGAGAGAGAGAGAGAGAGAGAGA